>NC_080428.1:12330597-12523097 GCF_029873635.1 Malania oleifera
CCACACAGGCACCTACGTACTTCTTATCTACACGTGGCCCACACAAGCGCCATCATCCACACAGGATAAAACGTGGCCCACACAGGCACCACTATTCACCAGTATCCAATCCTTATGACCTACACGTAGTACATCAGTACAACAAGCTCCTCGGGCTTGCCAATGTCCTACCCCATATAAATGACAATAGGACGAACTCCTCGGCCTGCCAACGTCATATCATCATTTATATCTAGGCAATATAACAACCTCCTCATGCCAACGTTATATTGTGATGCATACGAATAACCACACCGAGTAATTCACTTGGACGCATCAATGCATTTCCACACAGGAATCAAACATAACAATTCATCCATCATGCCATAATTATTACAAACATCCCCATATGCAAGCCCAAATACCACAGTAACTCATATTCAATTTATTAGGAAAAATTGTTCTCATGCCACACGGATTTAATTTCATATGCAATTATCTCAAATATAAACCTTAAACAAAATCATCATTTTCAAGTACTCAGGCTGTTGTAAAAATCATACAGATAAATACTAGGTTTCATATCCTCGTAAATAACCGGTTCACCTTAATATATAAAATACTGGTATAATTTTATTGCCCCTTACCAAACCCTCAAAAATAAACCCGCAGGGAGCCTACACTGCTCCTGCGGCATCCGTGCAAAAGCCCTTGTATCCATAAATTCCAAACCAATCATCTCAATCTTGTAACACTTATTAATAATATTCCTTAACCAATTTATCTCAAATAATCATTAAAACCCAAAAATACAACCTTACCTTGATTTTGGAGCTATGCCCCGGAACCTCAAACCAAAATTTCGCTAAGCTAGATTTGTAGAGATTTGTTCTAGGAATCTTGTGGTGGTTCTCAATCGTTAATTTGACTTAAGATTTAAGAAAAATTGAGGTGAGAGTGAGAATTTGTCTTACCTCAAGAGATATGTCTACGTCGCTCCTACGACAAATCCACTTTGGTAGAAACGTTGGTGGCAAAGAATGGAGCCTAGTGGTATTTTCCAATTTTCGATCAACTGAATATTTATCAAGAAATTGAGGAGAGAGAGAGAGAGAGAGAGGGAGAGAGAGTGGAGAGTGTGAGGAGAGAGAGAGAGAGCGAGCATGAGAGAGCTTGAGAAAAATTGAGAGGCGCAGAAAGAGGGCGAGTGTTCCAGAAGTTGAAGAAATTGAAACCATTTCAATTGCACATTGGATTGCATTTAATGCAATCTATTATATTATTTTAGTATTATATATATTTATATATATACTTTAACCATTATAAATACTTATATATATACACACACACACACACACACACACAACCCTCATATTTCTTAATTTAATTGATTTCCTTAATAATGTTTAATTAATTAATTAATTTATATATATATATATATATATATTTGGTCGTTACATCTCAACTCGATAATAGTCGACCTAATCACACCCCAAGTTCTCCTCGTCGCGCCCTGGTCAAACCATTTTGAAAAATATTCAATTCATTCTTTATTCAGTTGCTGGCATCGTCGACCAGGTCACACACCCAAGGACTCCACCTTGGTCAAGGGTCTCTATGAATCTTGCTTGTTGACCAGCACTTTGGAGTCTTCTATCTTGACATGGTCGCCCCCTGTGATTGCCTAGTCGCACCACATGGTCAATCAGGGACATGTTGATGTAGCTGAATCAAGGCTTTTGAGACCTATTCGAGCACTTAGTCGAGCCTTGTGCTTCCAAGTTGTTGCATTGCCTCCTTACACTGCTTAAATATTTGATTCAAGCTCCAATTTCTTGAAACATGAAACATATCATGTATAACTCTGAACAATGATAAGAAGTGATAATTACAAAGTAAATAAGAAAAACCTACAAAAGAACCCCCAACATACACTTTGCTAGTCCTCGAGCAAAGAAAAACAATGAAAAACCTACAAAAGATAAATAAATTCCTAACTACCTCCTCTTTCGTGAGAAAGGCGATACCCATAAATATCTATCCCAGTGAACATCAATTAAAAGCTCAAACAAGCAACACAACCATACCACTTTACATAAAAACATATAGCATCATTACAAAGATGCTCCTCCACAAATAACTCCATTATAAAGACAACTCCAAAGAAAATCACCCATACATGCTTTAATAAGATATAGCCATTAAGATATCATAACCCTCATATAATAAACTAGTAATTCATATCCAGAGTTAATATCATCATATAAATATGAGTATAATCAAGCATCATCACAAGGCACGTGTAAAGTGAATAACTCATTTCACTCAAATAATCCTCATACACCTACAGAACAATTGTCTAAACTCAGCCTCACCAGTATACTCTAAAAAACACTCATGAAAATGGGGTCACTCCCATATATGAGGAAAAACATGCATGGTCAAACATCTCATATACATCGAAGAAGCAACAAAGAAAATGGAGTTAACTAGTCACAGGAGAATAGAATCCAACCTAATATCGAGGTGTCGGGTCCTTCACCCTAGCACCTTCTCACCTACTTTTCAAATCCTACCAAGGTCACCCTGGATCGAAAATTCACAAACTATGCGTGAATCCATCCATATGCATCAGAGCACCTGAAGACACTTGATACTTGCAGGAATGTGGTGTCCCTAGCTTGCCCATTCTACTTTTTATTCTTTATTTTGCTTTTTTGAAATAGACATCTATATTTTTTCTCATTTTCTCTTTTTTTTCTTTTCTACTCATCAGTTTTCTTTTCTTTGTTTTTCTTACTTTTTCAAGGCCAGCAATGTCAATCAATGCACTTTTATATTATATTCTTGCTATCGATAGGGAACTAAACTCTGAAATAGAATTCATGAATTATGATTATCTCTAGAGTTGGCTTAATATTCATGTCTTGAGTAGGCTACAAGACCTAGGTTTATATCTCCCCACTAGACATCACCTCTAAGCTAGCAAATGCAAATACAGAGACTAACATACAAAGAGTATCTTGGTAAGAATGTTTGAGTTTCGTGAACCCATAGTTTATATCAATAACTCTAAAAAAAAAAATGAAAGGCCCAACAAAATCCTCACAAGGTGTCATAGTCGCCACTGTTGTTCTCTCAGTGCTCACAAGGAAATTTAAGTGAAACAAATCATGTGTAAGTGTGACTAAGCCTTGTAATACACAATGTAAATACCAAAACTTATATAACAACATTAAAACTAATGAACTCGCAATTAACTCTCATTGTGTTTACAAAAATAAATACTGGCTAAATCTCATGAAACTATGCATGAACAACTCACTTTATTGCTAGTGATCATAATAAAGTTATTTAACAGATACAACATGAAGTTGTAACAAAAATGCTATATAAAAGTATGTAAACAACATAAGTTGTGTTAACATGGATTACTGCATATAGTATTCACTGAAATTTTAAAAATATGTCATAAATGTGCCCAAAATGAAATGTGTGGTACCCTCGTAACCCAATAACCCCCAATGAAAAACTTCAATGTCCCCACTGAAGTAAAGGCCACATTATATGTGTGACCAGTGTGAACGACATCCACGGTTGGTGAATGATGACCACTAATGTCAACGACAGCTATGGTAGGTGGGCCGCCACCACCTACTATGGTAGGTGAGCCACCCATGTGTTTCTTCCATGGACTAGAGGTTATAAATAAGACCCCCCCACTAGGACAAAACACACATCTCGACTGCAAGTTGTGTCCTCTTCTGCTTTTCTATTTGTTGTCCTTTCGCCATTGAAACTCATTTAATGAAAGCATGGTTGGACAGATTGTTGTAATCCGATTGTTGTAATACAACTTTGTGTTATCTCTTCAATCGTTTCTTCAAAGTAGATCTTGGTGTAGTTATTTTACACATATAACCAGAATATAGGCAAGAAACATCAATACACAGGACACAAAGATAGAAAGAAAATCACTATTTATTTACTTATCCTTCGGGCAATGCAATCTGATATGAAATATAATGAAAAACAACAATAACACCAAAAATGATATGAAAGGTGACTATAAACAAATAAGAACTAAAAAATATCACAGTCTAATACAAAACAACAAAAATAAAATGAAAGATAAAACAAAGGGAGCCACGATGCAGTCAAAACTCATCCTTAATAGATCCGCCAGCACCACCGTCTGAGTCACCAATTCCCAAATCCCTAGAATCGTCAAAATATGTGTAAACATCGGTGACATCGTCCGCATAATCATTGTAGGAAAAAACAAAGGATGACTCGACTGCCATGTGGCTAGTAGGGGCAGGCGGTGGTGGGATGGGAGTGGGCTGCGAAATCGAGTGATGAAGAAGAGGTACGGTCATGCGTTGTGGAGTTACTATTGTGGTAGCAGTAGGCACGGGGACAGGCACTGCCACTAGGTCACTCGCCACCTGCTCAACCAAGCACCGAAGGGAATGGGCAAGTGGTGTTGTCGACTAAGCTATAGCCCGAGGGACAAGTGGACACTTTGCAACATCGATAGGTAGAATGATAGTAGTCGTAAGAGGGTCTAGGATGACACTTTCCACCTCCGGAGGCATAGTGGCATCAACTAGGGACGACAAAGGAGAAATCAACTCTGTGGGTGGTGCAACAATGGTCGTAGGAGGACTCATGAGGGACTCTGCCTCTCCCATAGAAGTAGTAGTGGGTGCAGCAGCCTTCTCAGGATGACCGGCTGTATCGTTGGCACTGGATATGTCTATATCGATCATAACAACTGGGCTCGAAGGGTTGGGCTACAGAATGGGAGACAAAGGGGCTGGAGAAGGTGAGGCCTTAGGAGTAAGAGCAACAATGGGAGACAAGGAGGCTGGAAATGATAATGGTGTCGAGGTAGTGGCTGGGGCCTCAAGCGACACAGTCGAAGACGAAAGATCCACAAAACCAAGAAAAACAACTATCACTGCTGTGCGCGGGAAGCAGACTCGGAGGACATCAAAGAGGACCCAAAATCCCTACCTTATCTTAATTCGAGTCTCTAAAAGCTCATGCAGCATTGCCGACGTGAAGCTTTGGAAGTCCCTAGCTAAGCAGCAGATGTGTAGGGCACATCAGACCCCCCATTCTTCTTATTCAGAGCCTTGGGTGGGGGTGGAATCAGAGGATGTAGTCGCTCCTCAGGACCAAGGTAGAATGGGGTGGTTCAAACTCAGACCCCAGGGCACCCTTAAATAATGCCCACCTATTCACCTTAAACTGCACAGTGGCCACTAGACTCAGACTCAGACTCCTAGTCTTTTTGTTGGTGAGCTCTCCAATCTAAATGTGTGCATCATGGTACCCCATATTAATCTTATTCAACATGAGGACGGTCATGATGAGTTGGACGTTGGGGATGAAGGGCCTTTTGGGCTCCCTGACTGGCTAGCCTCCCACAGGTCTCAGTTGGGACATCTTCCTCCTGGGATGTTTCACGTTCTTCTCATAGAAAGTGGGCATGTCCTCCAATATCAACTTCAGGATATCAACATCCGTATCCCGATGCACCACATAAAGCACCTGGCGGTGGATGCCCCATCTCTCCAAATGGTACCCGAAAGCGCAAATATTACATTGAAAAATAAGGTCTAGCAATAGTAGATAATCCGGTAAGCAGTTTTGAGTTGTGCACATCTCCCTCTGATAATCACCAATGTCTAAATAAGAGCCATGGATCATCTGGCTGATGATATGGTTTACGTCAGTGGAATCGATAGATGGCATGGAATATCATCAATCTCATCATACGGCCAAGCCCTATCGATCATCTCGACCATCATCTCAAACGTGATCTCCTGAACCTTAGTGGTCCAAGTGCTAGTGGAAGGATCATGCTGCACAAATTTTGTAGAACTTATGCACGAACTCTGGATGATAAGAAGTGGTTGGCAGGGTCATGTAGTGATCGAACTTTCTCGTTTTCAGGACCTCAATGCAGCATTTCTGTGACACCACGATTTTTTTGTACAAACTTTTTTTTCAATCAATAATATATAAATATTCATTTATAAATCGACCACGTCAACAATCCTACTATCATTCGTACAACCCGGCCCGCATTAGGTATTGGGTAAAAATTCATTTTATTTATAAAACCTAACAGCAGAAGACAGTGTATTTATATCATTCGGAATACAATACCCAAAGTATCTACATACACACATATACATCATTATCATAAACTCAAAAACTAATCAACACTAGGGGAATTACACCTCCCCTAGTCAAGAAACTCACCCTGTGTATTAGGGTCTCAGCTTCCAAGGGTCACGGAGCTCTATCGCCTGATCTATCCGTGTTCCCTAAAAAATTTATATAATTTGGGTGAGACACATCTCAATAAGAAGGAATAAATTATTTACAGTATGTGGCCATATGAGTTCAATTATACTACACTTTACTTTTCAAATCATCATTTCATCTAAGAAAATAAACTGATATACACATTCTCATAATCATATAGATATACAACACAAGCTTTTATAAGATTTAAAATCATTTCTCAAATTCAATGATTTCCAACACATAATTATCCGCGAAGTTCCTGAGAGTAGGGAAGATTACCCGCCCATACAGGTAGCTTCCCTCTTCCTTAACACGTTATGCAGTTAGGTATGGCCACATCTGATACCTATCAGGGCACTCACCTTACTCAATAAGCCCTCAGGTGAAGAGGTTCACTTCGCCTCAATTATTTATATTATTAACTCACACGGTTCCATTTCTCAATTTTATCATTCTTTATTTCTTAATTTCCATTCCTTCTTTCATTTCTCATTTTAGCCAATTTTATCACTCTTTTACTTTCCGTTTCCATTTTACTTTCCGGCTCATGAGTATCCTTGGTATTAAATACCAACATCACGTCTGTAACTCATGGTCACCCTGAGGATCTTTCTATCCATGCCCTGCTTCCCCCCATGGTCAAGGTCGTGCGGCCTGAAGGCTGGATCTAACCACGGTTGGCCGACCTGGTTAAATCAAATATCATATCACATATCGCGTATGTAGTATGACTGGCCGGCCTATAACCCTAATCCGGACTCAAGGGGCCCATAACCCTACAAAATGGCACAGTCGACTATCACGCCACACGCTCAAAGAGTCCGTGTGGTTGCACTAACACCACTAGCAACGGTACCGCACTCAATATCATCACCATCCATCAGGGTTCACTACCACATACCTGCATTCATTATGCAGTATTGACATTTCATCAATCATATTCCAATATATCACAATTCAGTTCAATATAAATATTCTCATCATTTTCTATGCACATTTCATCATCTCGTAATAACATATATCATATTTCACGTATTTTTCACATTTTCCCAAAATACTCATATCAACAATTTGTACAAACTCATTTCTCATGCAAATAATTCTCACTCACAAATAAATACCACATTTCATGACTTCCACTAATCTCATCAATCATTCTCATTTCAATATTTTCTCAGAAAATACCCATCGTTATATTTCAAATTTTTCAACACATCTTATGTGCTACACAGTTTTCATCTAATATTCATAATATATTAGTTTCAAACTCCAAATCACAAATTAATATTACTCAAATGCCACACAATTTATCTGATATTTGTATCATAATAATTTTCATGCAAAATACAATATGCTCATTTTCACATATTAATTCACACAGTACTCTAAAAATGCTGCTATAATTTATTTCCTTTACCTGGCTTACTGAGAGTCTCGTTAGAACCCCAAATCTCACGCCCTTGGCGCCCGAAACTCTAATCTTGCAATTTACATTTTCCCTAGATTAATTAACTTATTTCCCCAAAATGAAACACATCTAACCTTCCCTAAGCTCCATATACCTCAAATTAACATTTAAACTAATATTTGACACCCCCACTTAATTTTCTAAATTTTTCCTACAGGTCCCAAAATTACACCCGCGTCACTCACCCGGGCCCTAAATTCTGAAAATTCTACTTCAACTCCAGATGCTCAACATTTTAGCATTTCTAAATTAATCCTAATTAATTAAAAATAAATCCCATAATAACCCTCATACCCCAAATTTGGGGTTTTGCCTACGACGACCCCACGAGAATTCCGTCCCCTCTAGACTTGTAAAGAATCATCCCTAGATTCTCATGGTGGTGTTCGTTCATCAATCAGGCTTATAACTTGCAAGAAATTAAATAAAAAGGGGAAATTGGCTTACCCCAGGAGATACGCTTATGCCGCTCCTACCACCGATCCGCTCCGGTTGAAATGACGGCAGGGAACAATGGAGTCCAGCGGTATCTTCCAATTTTCGATTGGGCGAAAATCCACCACGAAATCGAGGAGAAAGAGAGAGAGAGAGAGAGAGAGAGAGAGAGAGAGAGAGAGAGAGAGAGAGAGAGAGAGAGAGAGAGAGAGTGTGTGTGTGTGTGTGTGTGTGTGTGTGTGTGTGTGTCCTGCGTGCAAAGCAGGAAAGAAAAAGAAAAGAAGAAAAGAAGAAGAAGAAGAAGAAGAAGGGGAAAGGGGAGGGGGGCCTAGAGCTTACTTGAAGCTTCACGTAAGTTATAATAATAATAATAATAATAATAATAATAATAATAATAACAATATAATATTTAAATAATATTAACAATAATATATTTTATTAAATAAAAATAAAAATAAATTTAAATTATTATTTTTTTATTTTTTATTTTAAATGTAATTATTTATTTATTTTTTATTTTTTATTTTTTATTTTTTGGAATCACTCCACTAATCTTCTATATCCCTTTTTAGGGTTATTATAATTTCTTCCTTGGATGGGTTCAAGTCTCATCAAGCCGAAATGCATACATCGGCTTGAAATCATAATCTTCCAGGGTCATTCGCTAAACCCTTTTCCCTTCTCCCTTCTTATTTTGTTCTCTTGGGCTATCAGGGCAGATTCCAATCAAAATCGGAAGTAGACTCATCCATGGGTTGATCCTTAACCGCATTGTCTTTGCCGCTAATTTGGAAGATTGGGGTAGCTTGAAAGTAGATCAGGTATCCATACGATATGTAATGATGGTAAAGCTCCCCTAGATGAAGAGATTATACGCGAATGTGGTGGAAGATGAAGAGAGGGGCTGCTCAGAGAGGGCACTCGTCACGTAGGTGGGTGCTCATGGCAAGGGAGGAAGGATAGTGGCAAAAGAGGGTCACCGAAGATGGGAAAGACTCCAGCAAGGGTCGCCGGAGGTGATCGGAGCAAGAGATGGCTTGGGTTACCAAGTCTACAGGAAATGCGACGAATGGGGGTGCAAAGAAAGCAAGAAGGAAAGTGTAGGGCATCGTAGGAGAAAAGGAATTTAAAATGTTTTTTATAGTCTCAAACAGGTCGCACCCTTAGCCGACCCACAATTTAATATGGAAAATAGGTTTTCGACCAGGTCGTGCGATGGTCAACCTCTTCTAGAATTTCAATGGTCAGCAGGACCACACAGGCTCGACCAGGTCACACCTTGTAGGAGTGATGATCGTGCCATGGTTGACCTTTTTTGGAAAAGCTTGGAATTTTTGAGGTTTTAGGGGCCAGAATGGTCGACTTGGTTGCACCTGATGGACTTGCTATTCGAGCCCTAGTTGACCTATTTTGTGAAGAAGGTCATATTTCCTTAATTCATGACAATGAGGGGTGGACCTAGTCATACCTAGGGAAGCCCTAGTCGCACCTTTGATTAAGACACTAACCTAAGACCTACTCTAAGGACTCTAGACTCTAACATACCCTACAATGTACAACTTAAAGACTCAAAGAATCAAGAAAACAAGAAAAACAAGTGGGTTTCCACCTAGAAGCGCTAAGTTTATCGTCTTCAGCTAGACGCAATGAATGCTCTTGTCAAACTCACCCGAGTTCGATAATAGGAATCTCCTCCACTAGTCCCTCACTAACCCCCTTCACACATGCCCAAAGCCCTCTCTCTAGGTTAGAGGCTGAGTTACAAATAACAGAGATATAGTCATACAGGTCCCCTAAACCTAATATAGAGGGGCTTTCAAGTTGAAGCATGGCCTCAAAGGGATTCTTCAAACGAATCAATGGGGCAATCTCCTCAACACACTTGTCGATCATGTCCACCTCCACAGATTGAATGTTATAGGATGGGTGTTGGGAGGGGTGGAACACATTCAACCCAAACTACATATTGTCGAAGGATACATCCATGATCTTGGTCAAACATTGGATACAAGCATTAGCCATAACTAAGAATGGTCGACCTAGAAGAATAGGGATCAAATTTTTGGTCGGGTCGGTAGGTTCCATCTCTAAGACAACAAAAATCAATTAGATAATAGAACCTATCGACCTTTACTAGGACATCCACAACAACACCCCAATACCTTTTCACTGATCGATCAGCACAGCTCAAAGTGACTGGGGTAGGTTTAACCTCTCCTAGACTGAATTGTTTGTAAATCGAGTAGGGAAATAGGTTCACACTCCCCCCCCCCCCAAAAAAATCTAAAAGGGCCTCATCGATGGTGTAATCGCTGATTAAACATGAGATGGTGGTTAAGCCAAGGTCCTTAAATTGTAGGGGATTGTGACCTAAAAAAATGAAGCTCACATTCTTGGTCAACCTGACTCTTTTGTTCATATGCACACTAGATTTGCGCTTTTGGGTGCATAGATCCTTGATGAATTTTGCATACGTAGGCACTTGCTTAATGATATCTAAAAGGGTAAGACTAACCTTTTCTTACTTAAACGTATCCATTATGGACTCTACATTTGCTTCTTTCTTAAACTTGGAGTTCAAGTGAAAAGCTGCAAGATATGACACTACAAGGACATAGTGGGGTAATGCTCCTCCATCATAGGAGGTGGGCATCATGGGATTACTCATCGAATTGGAAGAGGAGGGGATGCATGGTTCAACACTGGGCTCTACCCCATACTGGCCTTTTGGGTTGACAAGGGGCTCACATGGCAACTTACCCTCATCCCGCATACTCAAGGATGTAGCTAGTTGGCCCATGGTGGTCTCTAGCTTCACTATAGACTAAGAGTGGGAATGGAGTAATTTCCGATCAACCTAATGATCAGCCTTGATACCCTTAAGTGTTTTCAACACCGTCTCCTGAAAAGAGCGATCATATTGAGGCTGCTGAGGAGGTGGTGGTTGATAAGCTGATTGACAAGGTGCAAGCATGGGAGGATTTTGCAGATTTGAGTTTTGAAATGGTCGAGGAGGTGGGGCATTTGGTGATTGTTGAGGTCCTTGGGCTAGGAAACCCAAAGCTTATGACCTCCAAGAGAAGTTAGGATGTCTACTCCACCCAAGATTGTACTACTTATTGGAGTATAAATCATTGGCTGGAATGTCGTACCAATTTTGGGTGGATTTAACTTCATCCTACACAAACTTAGGTATGGGAGGCGCATGGGGGAAATGTAGCAGGTATAAGAGGGATTAGAGCATATGGAGCACAATTTTGCACACACCACCGGCTAAGGTAGTTGCCTTAAGGACAAGGCCTGATCAAGTTTCTTAACAATAGTTTGTAGAGTGGGTGTAAGGTCATAACCGACTGCTAACTTATAGACACCCTTAGAATGGGAAGAAGAAAGTTGGGAAGGTCTATGAGCAGTAACTATATGTTGCTAAGAATTCTTGGCAAGGCTTTCAAAAAGAGTCCAAACCTCATTCTTATGCTTCGTGAGGAAAGTACCTCCACATGATGCGTCAACCATAGATCTATCGCGCTCAGCTAACCCCTCATAGAATATTTGAACTAACTTCCACCTAGGGACTTGATGATGTGGGCATTTACCCAAAAGGTCCCCAAAACACTCCTACATCTTGAAAAATTGCTCACCATCTATCCGTGAGAAACTGGTGATAGCATTCCGAAGCTAGTTAGTCTTCCCGATGATGAAGTACTTTTTGAGAAATTTGTGCTGCATGGCAGTCCATGTGGTCACCGCATTCAACTCTAAATAATTCAGCCAATTTTGGCTTTGTCCTTCATAGAGAATGGAGATAGCCTAAAACAGAGGGCATCATTACCAAAATTGGGTACGCGGACGGTGGAGCAAATTTTGAGGAACTAATTAAAATGCTTATAACGATTTTCAGTTGAATTCCCATAGACGTTGGGAAGCATCGAGATGGTTGAATCTTAATTTTGAATTTCACTGTCTCGACATCTGAGAACCGGATGCAAGATGGCAAAGTGTATGCATTAGGAGTGAAAAAGTCCCTAAGGGGCCGAAAAGGTTGCTCCTCCGCCGCAGGTCGACGGGGAGCAAAAGGTTTCGGGTTTTGGTTTTGATTACGAAAAGTGGGAACCAGTTGGCATTCGACCATGGCTTTAGAATTGGAGGACTCCGCTAACTCTGGACTAGAAGTCAATTTCCTAACTGACCTACGAGATCTCTCAATCTCAAGGTCTATAGGCATTAGTTCAGGATCTAGAGATCTTAACCCTACATACAACTCTTTAGCACAAAAAATATAGCCTTCAAATAGCAAATAAAAAATACAAACAAAATAAAATAAAAAATTACGTAGTAAACTACACTAAGATTTGGCCCACAACTGTAACTAAGCCCTCGACAATGGCACCAAAATTTGGAAGGCTGGCCAAGGCTTGGGTCCTTAACTGTAACGACCTGCTACTTATATCACATATTATTATTATTATTATTTCCATCTATATATATATATAACATAAACACCATATGTCTAATATACTACTGAAATTATCCTAGGCTCAAAGGAGCACTGAGGAAAAACTCTGTATGTCATACACCCCTAAGCAGCGATATACAAAAAAAAACTGTAAACTGTCAAATACCCAATACCAGAAAGCTATAATATTCTGAAGTATATTTACAACACAAAAATACCTAGTGACAACATCAAAAACCTAGGATTTACCCCAAAATACTGGCACCAAAAATACACCTACCCTTCCAGCAAGGGCAGCGCAAGACAACCTCTACTCACGAGCCTGATCTGCTCACCTAACTGGATCTCCTAAAAAATAGTAAGTCACTGGGATGAGACAACGCTCAGTACGAAAAAACATGCTATCACTAGTGTGTGGCGGCAAAGTTGCACATCTAATATAATGAAATAATACTGATACTATAAAATAAGTAAATTGATATACTGTACAAAACACAAGTAATGTGGTTTAAAATACAATTGTGTATTTGAGTTTGCTATCTATACATACTGCTAATATGATAATATAAATTGCTGTTGTATGATATATCTGTATATACATAGGAACTTCTGCTGCACCCTGGGATCTGTATGTCATGATATAACCCCTCATGATAGGGCTGTGCGGCCCGTAAGCTAGACTTACTCTGGTTGGCCTACCAGGCAAGTCAATCTATATCTGTAACATCCGCCAATCTATATCAATCTGGCCCACCGCAATCGCTCCGGGCAATCTCCAAATCTATCTCGTCTAACAGGCCACCTCAACCCAGCATGCTGGGGAGACTGCAATCTTTCCTAGCACGGTTAGACGGAATCCACGTACTATCTAAGTTATATGGTTGCACATGTCTGTAATAGCGATGGTACCGTGCTCTGCTATATATATCTGTCTGTAATTTCCACAGGGATCTCATGTTGTGCAATACCATATATATAAATGTATATTTATCTTACTATTTTAACATGATTTCAAAACAACCATAGCACTATAAATCTGAGCTGTAAAATCTGAAATATCTGTCTGAAATATCTGTAATATCTATCTGAAATATCTATAATATATGTCTGTAATATTGTGATATCTATCTAAAATATCTGTAATATATGCCCGTAATCTCTGTAATATCTATCTGAGTGTTATGGTTTAGAAATCATGTTATTCTGAGAAATGCTATAAATCTTACTTTCTACTATTAAACTATATAACTGGATATCTGTAAGATTTCATAATCAACAAATTAAACTATAATAAACTCAAGCCACACAACTATGTAATCAAAATCTTATGTTTTATATCTGTAATTTCACTAAAATAATAATACTCATGATATTCTAGTAAAATAAACTAATCAACATGCTTGTAAATATACATACATACTCTTTTGTTATACATTCTAAAAACTCCCCAACATAGCATATTTCCCATACCTAATTTTTGAGAAACCACTACTATTTTCTAGCTTGGCACCCATAGGGTTCCCCACTCAACACCCTGAAAACAACATCTCATAGAACAAAATATCAGTATTCCTTCGTATACTACCTTTCCTATAACTGTGAGAATGGAAAATACTAGACAAAATGTCTTACCCTAAGATTGGCGTGAAATTCAAATCACTTCCACCAACGATCCGCTCTGGAAGACTTGAAGAGAACTATCCCAGGAGCGTCGTGATGGCCACAAATCATCGAACCGGCAAATATCCGGCCCAGAAGCTTAGAGAGAAGGGGAAGGGGACAAAGGAGAGAGAGAGAGAGAGGGAGGGTTTTGTGCGTGATTTTTAGCTAAAATTTTGAGTTTAGGCTATTTATACACTGGCCTTCATCGAAAAGTCACGTCACTTCGTCGACAAGGCCAAGAAGGAAGTTCATCGACGAATGCCTTTTCCTCGTCGACGAAATTCAGAACTTGGAAAACAGTCTCTCGGTATCTTCTCGCCGACAAGACATGTCTCTGTCGACGAGATCCTCATGTGTGCTCGTCGACGAATCCCCTGTATTCGTTGACGAGACCCTGTTTTTATTTTTTTATTTTCTTCCCTCCTCTTATTTTAAATTACGAAAATTATCTAGGTCTCTACAATCTCCCCTCCTAATAAAATTTCGTCCTCGAAATTTAATATTTGTACCATATACTATTCTCTGAAGAAAATTTGTCTACTTATTTTATTACTTACCCTCACTTATGGTGGAGAAATACCGTGGTTGCATTCTAAGTTCTAGGAGATTATGCATATAAAACAAAAAGGCTACTTACTAACTAAGTTAATACATGTAGCTGCAAAAGAAACATTACCTAATTATTTACATTTTACCTGGTTATAACTAATCCTCTTGGAATAATTGTGGGTATTTCTGCTTAATTTCTTCTTCAAGCTCCCACTAGACTTCCTCTATAGCATGGTTTCTCCACAAAACTTTTACTAGCTGAATTTATTTGGTACGTAATTCTTGTGTGTTTCTGTCCAAGAGTTGTACTCGTACTTCGTCATAAGCTAATGAATCTTTAAGTTCTATTTCTGTATAGCTAATTATGTGGGATGGATCTAGGACCTATTTCCTCAGCATAGTTACATGGAATACGTCGTGTATTCTGAATAAAGCTGGTGGCAAAGTTAGCCTGTAGGCAACTGACCCCACTTTCTCTAGTACCTCAAAAGGGCCAATATACTTAGGGCTCAACTTGCCCTTATTTCCAAACCTCATAACCCCTCTTAGAGGAGCTACCTTCAGGAATACACGGTCTCCCACGTCAAACTTTAACTCCCAGCTGCGAGTGTCTGTGTAGCCTTTCTGCCAACTCTACCCAGTACTGATTCTTTCTTTAATTAATCGAACCTTATCATACACCTGCTGTATTATCTCTGGACACAAATCTCGCCTCTCACCTACTTCATCCTAAAAAAGAGGAGAATAACACCTTCTACCATACAGAGCTTCATAAGGTGCCATGCCGATACTAGCGCTGTTATTATAAGCAAATTCAACTAGCGACATAAACCAAGTCCAGCTACCCCTGAAACCTAGCACGCATGCACGAAGCATATCTTCTAATGTTTGGATAGTTCTCTCAATCTGACCATCTATCCGGGGATGGAAAGTCGTGCTAAATGCTAACTGTGTACCCATAGCCTCCTGAAAACTTTTCCAAAATCATGAGGTAAACAGAGGATCTTGATCTGAAAGTATGAATACTGGTACACCATGGACGCGAACTATTTCTTGAACGTATATTTCTGCCAGTTGGTCCATGGAATAGCCGACTTTAATAGGGATAAAATGAGCAGTCTTCGTCAGATGATCAACAATCACCCAAATTGCGTTCAATCCCTGTCACACTAGTGGTAACCCAATAACAAAATCCATAGAGACGTGATCCCACTTCCATTTTGGAATGAAGAGTGGCTGCAACTGTCTTACTGGTCTCCGGTGCTCAGCCTTAACCTGCTGGCACGTCAAACACTGTTGTACAAATTCGAAAATATCTCTTTTCATTCCACTCCACTAGAAATACTCTCGCAGATCCCTATACATTTTAGTACTACCAGGACGAACTGTATATAGTGATCTATGAGCCTCTTCTAAAATCGTCCTTCTAATATCATCATTTGCCGGTACACACAACCTGGCGCGAAACCTTAGAGCTCCATCATCGGAGATACAAAACTCCTCTCCCTGACCATCCCATACTCTGGCTATTACCTCTGCTAATTTTGCATCATTACCCTGAGCAGCCTTAATCTTCTCATATAGGGTAGGTTGTACCACCAAGCTGGCAATAAATGCCTGAGGACTATCCTCTACTAACTCTATACCAAGTCTCTCCAAATCCATCAGGATCAGGTGCTAAATATCTATAGCTTCCAGTTCTGGACCCACCGACTTCCTAATCAAAGCATCTGCCACCATATTCGCTTTCCCTAGGTGGTAACTAATAGTGCAATCATAATCTTTTATAAGTTCTAGCCATCTTCTTTGTCTTATATTCAGTTCTTTCTGGGTAAAGAAATATTTCAAGCTCTTATGATCTGTGAAAATTTCACACTTCCCACCATATAGATAATGCCTCCAGATCTTGAGGGCGTACACCACTGCAGCTAACTCTAAATCATGCACACGATAATTTTTCTCATATTCTTTAAGTCATCTAGAAGCATATGCGATAACTCTGCCGTGTTGCATCAATACGTGCCCAAGTCCCTTCAGGGATGCATCACTGTATATCGCAAACCCGTCCTCCCCTGATGGAATACCCAACACTGGAGCGGTAACCAACCTCTGTTTCAACTCCTGAAAACTTTGCTCACAGTCATCAGTCCAATCGAATTTCATATTTTTCCTCGTGAGTTGCGTCAACGGACCTGATAAACTAGAGAAACCATCAACAAAGCGCCAATAATAACTTGCTAAACCCATAAAACTTCTAACCTTTTGAACATTTCCGGGCCTTACCCAATTCACTACTGCCTCTATCTTACTCGGGTCAACAAATACACCTGCCTCACAGATCACATGGCCGAGAAAAGAAACATGCCTTAGCCAAAATTCACATTTCTTAAACTTTGTATATAGCTTTCTCTCTCTCAATGTTTGCAATACTAACCTCAAATGATGCTTGTGCTCCTCAAAACTCCTCGAGTAGACCAGTATATCTTCAATGAATATAACCACAAACTGATCCAAATACTGATGGAACACTCGATTCATTAAATCCATAAATATTGTTGGTACGTTAGTCAATCCAAATGGCATCACTAAGAACTCATAATGCCCATATCTCGTTCGAAATGTTGTCTTTGAGATGTCCTTTGCCCTCACTTTCACCTGATGATACCCTGACCGAAGTCCAAATTTAGAATAGACCTGGGTCCCCTAGAGCTAATCAAACAAGTCATTGATCCTAGGAAAAGGATATTTATTCATAACTGTCAGTTTATTTATCTCCCAATAATCTATACACATCCTCAGGGTCTCATCTTTCTTTTTCAAAAATAGAACTAGTTCTCCCCAGGGTGACACACTGGGCCCGATAAAACCTTTATCCAATAATTCCTACAATTGGTCTTTCAGTTCTTTTAACTCAGCTGGGGCCATTCGGTAAGGTGCGTTGGATACTGGTGTTGTCCCTGATAGAAGATCCACAGTAAATTCAACTTCACAGCCTGGTGGCAAACTAGGTAATTCTTCTAGAAATACATCTGAGAATTCTCTAACAAGAAGAAGATCAGCTTGCTTCAATTCTTCTTTTGGAAACACCTTTATGTAGTCAACAAATCCCGGGCAGCCTTCTTGAATCTGTTTCCTCACTTGAATGGCTGACGCAAGCTGTGGTAACGAACGGACACGAGAACCCAGAAACATATATTCTTGCTCACCTAAAGGTCCGAAAATTACTTCTTTTAAGTGACTATTGATACTAGCATGGTTAACTGCCAACCAATCCATACCCAGAATTATATCAAACCCCTGCATATCTAACATCACAAGATCGGCTGGCAATACCTTTCCCTGAACAATCACAAGAAAGCTCCTGAGTACCCTCCTACATCTCACCACTGATCCAGTCGGCGTAGCTACAGCCAACCCAACATCTAACAACCATGCCTCATACCCCGTTAATTTAGCATACACCGATGAAATAAAAGAGTGGGTGGCACCTGTATCAAATAAAACAATAACTTTATATGAAAAATCAGTAAGGGTACCTGTAACTACGTCTCTAGCAGCATCGACGTCACCCGGGGTCAACGCGTACACTCTCGCTAGTGCAGTGTTCCACTGCTAGCCTCCGCGGGGCGCCTGATAACCACCCTGAAACGTCTCCCACAATGGTAGCAGACATTTTCTCCCATTCTACATTCACCTGGATGTCCCTGGCCACATGTAGGACAAGTAGGGATAGCCTGTCCACCCTGAGGGCCACCACGACCCGTCATCCATCCCTGACTACCCCTATATCGATCTCCTTTCCATAGCCCTCTGCTGGAACTCGCCTGAAGATCCTGAGACGCGGACCTCTTTCTATTACTCTGAGCCGCAACACCTCTCTGCATTCCACTCTCAATAATAGCAGCTCTATCCACCACCTCCGCAAATGTCTAAGCCCGAAAGTCGATAACTTGCTTGAATAAACTCTGCTTCAGGTTCCTCAAACTTCCTTGCTTTCTTCCTTTCATTTGGTGCCAAGTGTGGGGCGAAACGAGACAACTCAATAAATCGTGTAGCATACTATGCCACTGTCATCAGCCCCTGAGCTAAATGCAGGAATTATGCTGCCTTCGTGCCCCGAACGATAGCAGGGAAATATCGCTCAAAGAATAATTCCTTGAACCGACTCCATGATATTATTACTGTTTAGGCCTCTGCTCCTCAATCAAGCGTGCTTATCTCCACTAGCACTTTGCCTCTCCAGTCATTTTAAATAATGCAAAAGACACCTTCTACTCATCTATACATGTCAGCACTGCCAAGATCTCTTTAACGTCCTGAACCCAGTTTTCAGCTACAATCAGGTCTGGTCCTCCAGCAAAAGAGGGAGGCTTCATCCGCGTAAACTGCTTAATTGTGCAACCATGCTCTCCTCCACTCCTATACATCTCAACCATCACCTGCTAGGTGACGCTGCGCAACACTGCATCTGTATCTCCACCCCCCATACTAGAGGGTCCTGGTCTATCACCTCCAGCATTCATACCACGACTCCCTGGATCCATCCTGAAAATACAAAGAACATCATTTCAAAATCTTATTTCCCGTACAGATTTAATTTATTCCATTCAACTGAAATTTCATACTCTCTATTAACAATCTCCCATGTTCTTGACCCAAAATCCAATCCTACAACCTAAACACATGACTCGTCGATACTTTACTATGGCTTTCCTGAAATCGTTACCCCAGGAAAAACACAGAAACCACCACAAAAATCCAATATTCAGACCACAAAACAAAACCTCAAATTCTTTTCCAATATTTTGGTAATGTTCCTGCTGCATTCTAGAGTCCACAAAACCTAGAAACCTAGGCTCTGATACCAAACTGTAACGACCTGCTACTTATAACACATATTATTATTATTATTATTATTATTATTATTATTATTATTATTATTATTATTATTATTATTTCCATCTATATATATATATATATAACATAAACACCATATGTCTGATATACTACTGAAATTATCCCAGGCTCAAAGGAGCACTGAGGAAAAACTCAGTATGTCATACACCCCTAAGCTGTGGTATACAAAAAAAAAACCATAATGTAATGACCCGAAGAATAATGGTATTTAAATAATAAAGAGGGATGGAAATGGGAATAGAAATAGAAGGAGGCAGCAAGTTTCATCGACGAACGCGACATTGCATTTTGAATATAATAACTCAAAAGATTTTTATACAGGGCCTCGTCAACAAACACAGAGAGTTTGTCGACGAGCGCATAAGTAGGCCTCATTGACGAACCCACACCATGTCGACGAGAAGATACCGAGATGGGTTTTTAGACAATCTGAATTTTGTCGACGAGGAGGTAGGGTTTGTCGATGAAATTACTTAAGGACTCATCGACGAGATGACGTGTCTCGTTGATGAATTTGGCTCTATAAATAGTGAAAACCCGGATTTTTCGGCATTATTTGGCGCAAAATCCATCCTTTTTCTCTCTCTATGCCCCTCTCACCTTCTCTCTTCAATCATGGCCCTATTTCATGCCGGATTGACAATCTGAAGCCACCAAGATGCTCCTGACGAAGTTCTCTACAAGTTTGTTGGAGCAAATCGTCGGTGGAAGTGGTTTGAAATTCGTTCCAAATTCAGGGTAAAGTATTTTACTCAGATTATGCCTTCCTTGCAGTTATAAGAAATGTTGTAGGCAAGAAAATACTGATATTTTGTTATGAGGGATGTTGTTTTCAGGGTGTTAAGTGGAGAACCCTGCAAGTATAGGGCTAGAGTACAAGAGGGACTTTTCAGAGATAAGGTAAGGGAAATATGCTATGCTAGGCAATTTTAGTACGTTTCAACATAAAGTGTACGTTTTTACCATATTATTATTATTATTCACAGCAGAAAATTTATATATATGTACATGTATACCAGTTATTATACAGAATATAAATTTTTAAAGTATGTGTGGCCTAAGTACATGTTATTGATGTGGAGTTTTATGCAATTTTTCAGTATTTCAAGTTATACAGATATAGTTAGATATTTTCAGATTTTATACAGACAAAATATGTATACATATACAGTTTTATTCAGATGATTACATAGACAGATATATATATATTTATATAACGGTATATAAATGTTTATTTAGAACAATATTTACAGTGTATATAGAAAGTTATGCTTTCCTAAATGCCATAACACTCAGAGAGTAAAGACAGATTATACAGATAGAAAGTACAGATAGAGTATACAGTTATAGCATCAAGATACTACAGATATTACAGAATTTACAGTACAAAGTTATGGTGTTATAGTTATTTTGGAAACATAATGAATACAGTATAAAGAGTATAGTATAGTATATATATATATATATGATATGAGATCCCTATGAAAAGATTACAGACAGATACACTACAGATATACAATATAGAGCACGGTACCGTTGCTACATACAAATAGAGTGCAACCACATATCTCAGACAGTGTGTGGGTACCGTCAACCGAGCTCGGGGAGTATGTAGCTCCCCAATTCGCTGGGTTGAGGGGGCCGGTTTGACGAGGTAGTAGCCATTCCCACGCCTAGAAGAGTATACAGTTTGGCCGGACTAAGGTAGAGTAGAGTATAGTGACTTACCTGGAGGGCCGACCAAGTTAAGTCTCGCCTACGGGCCGCACAACCCTGTCAAGAGGGGTCAAATCATGACGTACAGACTTCCAGGGAGAAAGCACAGTTATGTATATGTATACAGTTTTACAGCTTTTTTTGTATATAGTATGATATTAGCGGTATGAATGATAGAAAGTTCAGATGATACATATATTTTAAGCTACTATACATGTGATATATGTGTTTTACAAATTTACCAGAGCATGCAGTTTTACATACTATTATTATAGTTTTACGACTCGGTCGCCAAACACTAGTAATATCATATTTCCACTTACTAAGCGTCACCTCACCCTATTATTTTACCATTTTTCAGGTGAGCCAGCTAGGCAAGCATATCAAGCTCGTAGATTGAGTGATTTCTTGATAGCCCTGGTTTTAGGGTGAGTTTGTGACTGAGTTTTGTATTTTTGGGATAGGTGATACTGGAGGGAGTTGTTTTAT
Organism: Malania oleifera; assembly: GCF_029873635.1. Lineage (NCBI taxonomy): Eukaryota > Viridiplantae > Streptophyta > Magnoliopsida > Santalales > Ximeniaceae > Malania > Malania oleifera. Next base: position 12,352,593 of record NC_080428.1, read on the forward strand.
ATGACTATGGTCTGAATGTATTAAACTCTGGTATTGTATAGTATGTATAGATGTATGGTTTATGTTTCCGCTGTGTAGGCATGAATATTGTATATAGGATTACCCTGGTGCCTGCTAAGGCCCGAGTTTCATAGCAGAGGGTATCAGAACAGTAAATATATATATATAATAAGAAAAAAAATGCTATAAATTTTGGGATCGTTACAATTTGGTATCAGAGCCTAGGTTGCTAGGTTCTGTAGACTTTAGAGTGCAATGGCAAACAATACTAGAATATAGGAAAAGAATTTGAGGTTTTATTCTGTCATCTAGATACAGGATTTTCATGGTGGTTTCTGTGTTTTCCCTGGGGTGACGACTTCAGTAAAGCAATAGTAAACTATCGACGAGTTATGTATTTAGGTTATGGAATGTGATCTGGGTTAGGATCAGGAGCGACGGTTAATAGAGAATTTGGAGTTTTAGTTGAATAAGTTGGGTATGTAGGGAAATAGGATTCTAAAACAGTGTTTTATATGTTTGCAGGATGGACCCAGGAGGCAGTAGCGCTCATGCCAATGGTAATGATGGAGCGGGTCCTTCTAGCACAGGAGGTGGAGATTCAAATGTTGTACTACGTAGTGTGGCTCAACAAGTTATGGCTGAGATTGCTCGGAGCTCTAGGGATCAGGGAGGTCCATCTCCAACACAAGGATGTACCATAGAGAAATTCATGAAGATAAATCCGACAGCTTTTCTGGGGCGACTAACTCTGCAGTTGCTGAGAACTGGGTGTAGGAGGTAGAGAAGATTCTATCAGTACTTCACTGCACTGACGAGCAGAGAGTCTTATATGCTATGTATAGATTGGAAGGGGAGGGCAAGAGATGGTGGGCAGCCACCAGATTATTGGAGGACCAGAGGACGATCCCAGTACAGATGAGATGGACTCGAATGAGGGACGTGTTCTTTGATAGATACTATCCTACCTCAATCAGAGAGGCTCGAGTACAAGAGTTTCTGAGTCTGTCCTAGGAGTCATTGACAGTCCAACAGTACGCGGCAAGATTTATTGAGCTCTCGCGTTTCTACCCATATATCATTCCCAATGAAGTAAAAAAGGCAAGAATGTTCAAAAGGAACCTAAGGCATGATATTTACTAGCAGGTGGCAGTACTGAGGAATCAGGATTTCTCAGAATTAGTTGACGGGGCTAATATAGAAGAGGAGAGTCTATCCAGAGAGACAAAGACACAAATTCATAGGGAGAGGACTGCACCCTCGAGTTTTCGGGCGGGTTCCAGCCAAGGCCCTTGGAGAGGAGGTAGATTTTGCGGAGGCCAGAAACAGATGGTGGAGCACGGTAGATTTCAGGGCGGACAACTTCATGCCATTTGTCCTTGATGCGAACGAAGACATCGTGGTGAGTGCCGACTTGGGGAAAACATTTGTTATCATTGCGAAAGGCCCGATCATATGGCTCGATCCTGTTAGATGCCACCAGGTTATGCATCGGCTCCTAGGCCATTTTGCGGAGGATACCAAGTGCCTCACGGAGGTCAGTAGAAAAATACTGCGCCAGTAAGGGTCTATGCGTTGACGCCGGGAGACACTAAAACAGTTGGAGACGTGGTCACATATACTCTTACTGCTTTACCATATAAAATTATTGTTTTGTTTGATACAGGTGCCACCCACTCTTTTATATCGGTGGGGTATGTCAGAATGACTGGGGTACAGACACAACTATTAGATGTAGAATTATGTGTGGGTACGCCGATGGGATCCATGGTAAAATGCGGGAAGGTGCTTCGGAATTTTCCAGTAAGTATTCAGGAGAGTGCTATTAGCCGATCTTGTGGTCCTAGATATGTAGGGGTTTGAAGTGATACTAGGCATGGGCTGGCTAGCTATTCATTACGCTAACATAGATTGCCACCAAAAAGAAGTAATTTTTAGACCCCCGAATGAGCAAGAATAAAGATTTGAGGGTTCACGTGCACGTGCTTCACCACAGGTAGTGTCAGCTATTCAGGTGGGGAGGTTAGTACAGGGTGGTTGCCAGGGGCATGTCGCATACATAAAATAATTGCCAAAAGAAGAATTGAGACAAGCCGACATACTAGTAGTGAGGGAATTCCCAGATGTCTTTTTAGAAGAATTGCTTGGTTTGCCGCCTGACCGTAAGATTGAGTTTACTATAGATTTGTTACGAGGATCTGCACCAGTATCTAAAAGCACTGTACCATATGGCTCTAGTCGAGTTGAAAGAATTGAAAGATCAGCTATAGGAATTGCTGGATAAGGGTTTTATCAGGCCCGGTGTGTCGCCCTGGGGAGCGCCAGCTCTGTTCGTAAAAAAGAAAGATGGAACCATGAGATTGTGCATCGATTATAGGGAGATAAACCAACTGACAATCAAGAATAAATATCCTCTCCCAAGGATTGATGACTAATTTGATCAGCTTCAGGGGACCCAAGTTTACTCTAAAATTGACCTACGATCGGGTTACCATCAGGTGAAAGTTAGAGCAGAGGATATTTCGAAGACTGCGTTTCGTACCAGATATGGGCATTACGAATTCTTAGTGATGCTGTTTGGGTTTACTAATGCACTAGTAGTATTTATGGATTTAATGAATTGGGTGTTCCATCAATATTTGGACCAGTTTGTGGTTGTGTTTATTGATGATATACTGGTATATTCAAGGAGTTTTAAGAAGCAATAACATCATTTGAGGCTGGTGTTGCAGATATTAAGAGAAAGGAAATTGTATGCAAAATTAAAGAAATGTGAGTTCTAGCTAAGGCAGGTTACTTTTCTCGACCATGTGATCTCTAGAGCAGGTGTATCAATTGATCGAGGTAAAATAGAGGTAGTGATGAATTGGGAAAGGCCAGTCAGCGTTCAGGAGGTTAGGAGTTTTCTAGGATTAGCAAGCTATTACCGACGCTTTGTAGATGGCTTCTCCAGACTATCAGGTCCATTAACACGACTTACAAGGAAAAATGTGAAGTTTGATTGGACCAACGACCATGAGCAGAGTTTTTAGGAGTTAAAACAATGGTTAGTTTCAGCTCCGATTTTAGCTATTCCATTAGAGGAGGACGGGTTTGTAATATACAGTGATGCCTCTTTGAAGGGTTTTGGATGTGTGTTAATACAGCACGGCAAGGTCATTGCTTATGCGTCTAGACAACTTAAAGATTATGAGAAGAATTATCATGTGCATGATTTGGAATTAGCTGCAATGGTGTACGCTCTCAAGATTTGGAGACATTATTTATATGGTGGGAAGTGCGAGATTTTCACGGATCACAAGAGTCTGAAACATTTTTTCACCTAGAAAAATCTAAATATGAGACAAATAAGGTGGCTAGAACTCATTAAATATTATGACAGCACCATTAGTTACCACCTGGGGAAGGTGAATGTGGTAGCTGATGCTCTAAGCAGGAAATCAGTGGGTCCAGTGTTAGCAGCCATGGAGATTCAGCAATCGATTCTAATGGATTTAGAGAGACTTAGTATAGATTAGTAAAAGATAATCCTCAGGCGTTTGTTGCCAACCTAGTGGTTCAGCCTACGTTGTACGAGAGGATTAAAGTAGCTCAAGGTGATGATGCAGAGTTAGTAGAGCAAATGGCTAGGGTGCGAGAAGGTCTGGGTGAGGAATTCAGCATATCAGATGATGGAGCCCTGTGATTCCGTACTAGACTCTGTGTTCCTACAGATATCGAGATCAGGAGGACTATATTGGATGAGGCTCACAGATCCCTATACACCGTACATCCAGGTAGCACTAAAATGTATCGGAATTTGCGGGAATACTTCTGGTGGAGTGAGATCAAGAGAGAGATAGCCGAATTTGTATAGCAGTGCTTGACGTGCTAGCAAGTTAAAGTTGAACACCAGAGACCAGCAGGGCAGTTGCAGCCATTGTTTATTCTAGAGTGGAAATGGGATCACGTTTCGATGGATTTCGTTACAGGGTTACCACCAATGCGACAGGGATTGAATGCAATTTGGGTGGTGGTTGATCGTTTGTCGAAGATCGCTCATTTCATTCCTATAAAAGTCGGTTATTCCAAGGACAGGTTGGCAGAAATTTATGTTCAGGAGATAGTTCACATCCATGGTGTGCCGATATCCATAGTCTCGGATCGAGATCCTCGGTTTACTTCATGATTCTGGAAAAGTTTTCAAGAGGCTATGGGTACACAGTTAGCTTTTAGCACTACTTTCCATCCCCAGATAGATGGTCAAATTGAGAGGACGATTCAGAAACTAGAGGATATGCTTCATGCCTGTGTGCTTGATTTTGGAGGCAGTTGGATTCAGTTTATGTCATTAGTTGAGTGTGCTTACAATAACAGCTATCAGGCTAGCATCGACATGGCACCTTACAAGGCATTATATGGATGGAGATGTCATTCTCCTCTTTTCTGGGATGAAGTAGGTGAAAGGCGAGCTTAGGCGAGTTTTGGGTCTAGAGATAATACAATAGGCATCCAACAAGGTCCAATTAATTAAAGAAAGAATCAGTACAATACAGAGTCGGCAGAAAAGCTACGCAGACACTCACCACCGAGAACTAAAGTTTGATGCGGGAGATTAAGTATTTTTGAAGATAGCTCCTCTGAAAGGAGTTATGAGGTTTGGAAAGAAGGGCAAGTTGAGTCTTAGGTATATTGGCCCTTTTGAGATACTAAAGAGAATAGGGTCAGTTGCCTATAGACTAGCTTTGCCACCAGCTTTGGCTCGAATTCATAACGTGTTTATGTTACTATGTTAAGGAAATACATCTCAGACCCGTCCCACATAATCAGCTAAGTAGAGATAGAACTCCAGGATTAACTAGCTTATGAAGAGATGCCAGTACAAATTTTAGACACAAAGACACAAGAACTGCGTACTAAAGAAATTCAGCTAGTGAAGATTTTGTGAAGGAACCATGCTACGGAAGAAGCCTCATGGGAACTCGAGGATGAAATTAAAAAGAAATACCCACATTTGTTCCAAGAGTAATAAGGTAATGTAAATAGTTAGGTAATATTTCTTTTGTAAGTACATGTACTATTTAGTTAGTAAGTAGTTTTTAATTTTATTTGTGTAATCTCCCAGAACATAAAATGCAACAACGATATTCCTCCACCATAAGTGAGGGTAGGTAATAAAATAAGTAGACTGTTTTGTCTTTAAAAAATGATAAGTTATATGACAAGTAAATTTCGAGGAAGAAATTTTATAAGGAGGGAAGAATGTAACGACTCGAAGAATAATGGTATTTAAATAATAAAGAGGGAGGGGAATGGAAACAGAAATAGAAGGAGCAAGCAGGCTTTGTATATGAATGCTTTGCGTTCATCGACAACATTGCATTTTGAATATAATAACTCTAAATATTTTTACATAGAGCCTCGTCGACGAACACAGGGAGTTTGTCAACGAGCGCATAAGTTGGCCTCATCGACGAGAAGATATCGAGAGGGGTTTTTGGACAGTCTGAATTTCGTTGATGAGGAGGTAATGTTCATCGACGAAATTACTTAAGGACTCGTCGACGAAATGACATGTCTCGTCGACGAATCTGGTTTTATAAATAGTGGAAATCCAGATTTTTCAGCATTATTTGGCGCAAAATCCTTCCTTTTTCTCTCTCTACACCCCTCCCTCCTGCTCTCTTCGATCCTGGCCCTATTTCACGCCGGATCGATGATCTGAAGCCACCACGACACTCCTGGCGAAGCTCTCTATAAGTCTGCCGAAGCGGATCATTAGTGGAAGAGGTTTGAAATTCATCCCAAATTCAGGGTAAAGTATTTTATTCAGATTATGCCTTCCTTGCAGTTATAAGAAATGTTGTAGGCAAAAAAATACTGATATACTGTTATGAGGGATGTTGTTTTTAGGGTGTTAAGTGGAGAACCCTGCGGGTGTAGGGCTAGAGTACAGTAGGGACTTTTCAAAGATAAGGTAAGGGAAATATGCTATGCTAGACAATTTTAGTACATTTCAACATAAAGTGTACATTTTTACCAGATTATTATTATTCACAGCAGAAATTTTATATATATGTACATGTATACCAGTTATTATACAGAATATGAATTTTTAAAGTATGTGTGGCCTGAGTACATGTTATTGATGTGGAGTTTTATGCAGTTTTTCAGTATTTCAAGTTATACAGATATAGTTAGATATTTGCAGATTTTATATATACAAAATATGTATACATCTACAGTTTTATTCAGATGATTACACAGACAGATATATATATATATATATATATATATATATAACAGTATACAGATGTTTATTCAGAACAGTATATACAGTATATATAGAAAGCTATGTTTTCCTAAATGCCATAACACTCAGAGAGTACAGACAAATTATACAGATAGAAAGTACAGATAGAGTATACAGTTATAGCATCAAGATGCTACAGATATTACAGAATTTACAGTACAGAGTTATGGTGTTATAGTTATTTTGGAAACATAATGAATACAGTATAAAAAGTATAGTATATATATATATATATATATATATGATATCAGATCCTTGTGAAAAGATGACAGACAGATACACTACAACTATAGAATACAGTGCACGGTACCGTTGCTATATACAGATACAGTGCAACCACATATCTCAGATAGTGTGTGGGTACCGTCAATCGTGCTCGGAGAGTAAGCAACTCCCCAGTTCGCTGGGTTGAGGGGGCCTGTTTGATGAGGTAACAGCCAGTCCTGCACCTAGGAGAGTATGCAGTTTGGCCGGGCTGAGGTAGTGTGGAGTATAGTGACTTACCTGGAGGGCCGACCAAGTTAAGTCCCGCCTACGGGCCACACAACCCTGTCATGAGGGGTCAAATCATTACATACAGAGTTCCAAGGATAAAGCACAATTATGTATATGTATGCAGTTTTACAGCTTTTGTTGTATATAATAGCGGTATGAATGATAGAAAGTTCAGATGATACATATATTTTAAGCTACTATACATGTGATATATGTGTTTTACAAATTTACCAGAGCATACAGTTTTACATACTATTATTATAGTTTTACGAATCAATCGCCACACACTAGTAATAACATATTTTCACTTATTGAGCATTGTCTCACCCTATTATTTTACCATTTTTCAAGTGAGCTAGTTAGGTGAGCAAATCAGGCTCGCAAATTGAGTGATTTCTTGATAGCCCTGGTTTTAGGGTGAGTTTATGACTCAGTTTTGTATTTTTGGGATAGGTGATACTGGAGGGAGTTGTTTTATATGACTATGGTCTGAATGTATTGAACTCTGGTATTATATAGTATGTATGGATGTATGGTTTATGTTTCCGCTGCGTAGGTGTGAATATTGTATACAGGATTACCCCGGTGTCTGCTAAGGCCCGAGTTTCATAGCAGAGGGTATCAAAACAGTTAATATATATATACTAAGAAAAAAATGATATAAACTTTGAGGTCGTTACATGTAAACTGTCAAATACCCAATAACAGAAAGCTATAATATTCTGAAGTATATTTACAACACAAAAATACCTAGTGACAACACATAATATAAATTGTTGTTGTATGATATGTCAATATATACATAGGAACTTCTGTTGTACCCTAGGATCTGTATGTCATGAAATAACCCCTCATGACAGGGTTGTGTGGTCCGTAGGCTGGGCTTACTCTGGTTGGCCTACTAGGTAAGTCAATCTATATCTGTAACATCCGCCAATCTGTGTCAATCTGGCCCATTACAATCTCTCCGGGCAATCTTCAAATCTATCTCGTCTAACCGTCCACCTCAACCTAGCATGCTGGGGAGACTGCAATCTCTTTTGGCACGGTTAGACGGAATCCACATACTATCTAACTCTTGTGGTTGCACATGTCTATAATAGCGACGATATCGTTGCTGTATATATCTGTCTGTAATTTCCATAGGGATCTGATACTATGTAATACCATATATATAAATATATATATATTTATCTTGTGTTTTAACATGATTTCAAAACAACCATAACACTATAAATCTGAACTTTAATATCTAAAATATCTATCTGAATTATCTGTAATATCTGTCTATAATATCTGTAATATCTATATGAAATATCTATAATATCTGTCTGTAATATTTGTGATATCTATCTGAAATATCTGTAATATCTGTTTGTAATCTCTGTAATATCTATCTGAGTGTTATGGTTTATAAATCATGTTATTCTGAGAAATGTTATAAATCTTACTTTCTGCCATTAAACTATATAACTGGATATCTATAAGATTTCATAATCAACATATTAAACTATAATAAACTCAGACCACACAACTATGTAATCAAAATCTCATGCTTTATATATGTAATTTCACTGAAATAATAATACTCTGATATTCTGGTAAAATAAACTTATCAACATGCTTGTAAATATACATACATACTCTTTTGTTATACATTATAAAAACTCTCTAACATAGCATATTTCCCTTATCTAATTTCTGAGAAGCCCTACTATTTTCTAGCCTTGCACCCGCAGGGTTCCCCACTCAACACCCTGAAAACAACATCTCATAGAACAAAATATCAGTATTCCTTCGTATGCTACATTTCCTATAACTTTTGGAACGACAAATACTAGATAAAATGTCTTACCCTGAGATTGGGGTGAAATTCAAATCACTTCCACCAACGATCCGCTCCGGCAGACATGAGGAGAACTTTCTCAAGAGCGTCGTGGCGGCCTCGAATCGTCGAACCGGCAAGAATCTGGCCCGAAAACTTAGAGAGAAGGGGAAGGGGATGAAGGAGAGACTGAGGGAGGGTTTTGAGCGTGATCATCAGCTAAAAATTTGAGTTTATGCTATTTATACACTGGTTTTCATCGACGAGCCAGGTCACTTCATCGACGAGGCCAAGAAGGAAGTTCGTCGATGAATGCCTTTTCCTCGTCGACGAAATTCAGAATTTGGAAAACAGCCTCTTGGTATCTTCTCGTTGACAAGACATGTCTCCGTTGATGAGACCCTCATGTGTGCTCCTCGACGAATCCCCTGTGTTCGTCGACGAGACCCTATTTTTATTTTATTCTTTTCTTCCCTCCTATTATTTTAAATTATGAAAATTATTTGGGTCTCTACATTATATTAAAGATAAAATTTATAAAACCTAACAAATCTCAAGTTTAGTAGAACAATGAGTAAGTCAGGTGTCGATCTTAGGGACTCAGTATAGCGGTTTACCAAGTAAACCTAGTTTACCACACTAGAACAAGAATAAAAGATTAATTTTGGTTTTTCTATTAAACTATGAAAGCAATTAAAATTGAATTAAACTTCTTATAAAAAGGCAATTCGCTGGTTATGAATCACCCCTAGTTAATTCACGATAACTAGGTTCGGTCAATTATCCATACTAGGGTTTCAACAGTCAAGTAATATGCTCGAGTAGCATAGTGTAGCCGAGTTCGCACCAATCGTCTGGAGCATGATTGGGAGAACGGGGTATACCCTATCTAGCGAACACGGATTCCTCTATAGCAACTGTACCCTATTATGCACAAGCTTTGCTGTTCTTGCCTAGGCAACCAGAGAACTAAATAGATTAGCTACTCATTGTGCATGAAATCAAATGTAAATACAACGTATTGAAAAACACAATTGAAATCATAACTCTTATTTAAATTCGTAATTGAAACAAAGCAGAAATGAAACTAAATTAAACTTGCAATTCGAAAGTAAACAAAGAAATGTAAATTGACGATTAAAACAAAACTACTCTAAATGACACCCAATGGAACTCGAGGGAACTCAAGGGACCAAAGAGGAACCAAAGGGGAACCTCAATCATATATTTGAAGCTTGATTTTTTACCCCTTAGGGTTTACACGCATAGAAATTCAAATCTGGAAACTTTCACCAAAAATCTCACGTAGCAGATTTCTAAACTCGATAGCAGTCGACTTGGTCGCACCCCAAGTTCTCCTAGTCCCACCCTGGTCGAACCATTCTGAAAAATCTTCAATTCATTATTTGTTCAGTTATTGACATTGTCGACCAAGTCGCACATCCAAGGTCTTCTGGTCGCGCCCTAGTCGAAGGTATCTGTGAATCTTGCTTGTTGACTAGCACTTTGGAGACTTCTATCTTGACCTGTTCACCCCTGGTGATTGCCTAGTCGCACCACATGGTCAATCAAGGACATGTCGATGTATCTAAATCAAGGCGGCCTTGGAGACCTAGTCAAGCACTTGGTTGAGCCTTGTGCTTCCAAGTTGTTGCATTAACTCCTTGCACGACTTAACTCTTTGATTTAAGCTCCAATTTCCTGAAACATGAAACATACCACGTGTAACTTCGAACAATGATAAGAAGTGATAATTAAAAAGTAAATAAGAAGATCACATAGGTAAATGAGGGCCTAAAATAGCATATTTTAAGAACACATCAGCTACCATATTTATGTTTGCAATTTTTATTTAGTATATAGTTTTTTTCTGATTATGTAGATGATATTTTTTAAGAGTTTCATAATTTCAAATAAATTCTGCATATACTATATTGTATTATATTTTGTTTGAAGAATGATTTAATAATTATAATAATTGATGGATGGGTGGAAAAATTTATTTAAGTTTTATCTATGTATATTGTCCCTCTTTCTTTGTGTCTCAACCAAAATTTTATTGATAAAAACAATAATGTAGATGTATATGCTTATCAAATACATAACTATCAAATTCAATAAAAAATTTGTTCTACTTAACAAAAAATGTATACTTGTTTAATTGGTTATGGATTTATTTAAATTCGTTTCTGAAAATTGTTCTCAGGTGAATGTTCAACTCATAACTGGGCTATATAATGGGACTGCCCCACATTGTATTATTTTCATCTTTCCATCCCTACTAGAATTTGGATTTGAATTTGTCAAATGAATTAATTTAAAGTGTAACAAAAAAAAAATTCAACTTCTCATTGCATTTATAAGTCCAATTTACTTCATAAAAAAAAATCAATATCTTCATTCAAAAAAAATCATAATATAGTATATGATTTTCATGCATTATTGGTGGATATGACTTCTCATTTTCTTCAACAAATATTGTTGTTTTCTCATTGAATCAATTCTTAAGTATCTTTAATTTGCCATTGAAATTGAATAAGATGATGGTCATATTTCATCTTACATTGAAATTTATTGCTTTAACTTTTTCAATATTGATATGCAATATCTTTTTATTTTTTATTTTTTATTTTTTACTTTATTTTTATGTTTATACATTTAGCAATGTTGTGTCTTACTTTATATGTTTTAAATAATCACTTTAATGAAGAATAAACAGTACTTCAATAATAACCTTATTTAAATTGCTCATTTTCGAAACTTTCTATATTGTGAGGTGGAGTTATTTTTCATATTTTGTCTTAATTTGTTGTTCTTTGTGTCTCTTTTTCCATATTTTAACCTAACATGTCCATGTATCTGATAAAAACATCCAAAGATGCAGTACAATTGATGAGGGTCCGACCTCGTAAGGTTCCTAGGCACCCTAAACACATCCAATCACAAACATATACGCAGTGGAAAAAGGTCATCTATATACACATATGCAGTACCATACCAGAGTCTATACAAGAGCAGAACATAGCTCTATCAAAACGTACAAATGGGTGCCCAAATACATCTCAAAATGGCAAACCATCAAAAATACAGTCCTAGCACTTACCCAAGCGCTAAACGCAGTACATCGGCCACTACGCTCGCTACACCAGGACGCTAATTCCGGTTACTCGAAGGACCTGTAAAATGTATGTACAGCAGGGGTGAGACACCTCTCAATAAGGAAGAACACGAGTTATATCGGTGTGTGGCATTTGAGTGTTATCATGATACAACATACACGCAGCTAAATGCATTCCAATACTAATTTCCATAGTGCATATACGCACTCACATACATACACATGATCAGCAATCCACAGTGTCATCACACTCTTCAGCTCGAAGCCGGTCCGCGACAATCCGGCGTTAGCCTGGCCAACCCGCGAAGCACGGTACCACCGGCACATGGCCAGTCCCTGACTCCCATGGCATTGTACCGGCACATAACTGGTGGATCCATACCCTTCGGCCTGATCTGTCGGTATAGACTCACGCCCTCGTATATAGAGCCGGACACTCTTGCTTATGTGGTAGGCGATAAACACACACCCTCGGATATAGAGCCAGACACTCTCAGTGCCTGGAACAGTTCGGAATCCGGTTCCTACTAGCATTTCAACATATCACACACACATGCATGCTCATATAACCAAACAAACCACACCCATTTGGTAATCTAAATCATGGTTGTTCAAACAAATATAGTTTAAATAAGTCAAGGCACGAGCATCCCAATATCACAATATAAATCACACATATACTCAAGTATTATGTAAAAGATTTGTTAGTGGAAGTGTGTGCATGATGATTATAGATATTAATGCGACTTGATTGTCAATGATAATGAAGTTTACAAAGGGAAGTTGATGGCTCTTAGCACTTTTATAAGTTAGTACTATCAAGGTTGATCTTTTTTTCTTTTCTTTTTTTGTCATTTTAACATTTGCTCTATTATTGTTTTTTTCTTTTTTTGCCTTACATGATTGGATCAAATATAAGTATATCAAGCATCATTTGGTACTAACATGTGCTTATAATTTCATTATGTGTAGTCTTACAATACTTTAGACAAGTTTAAAATCAAATTGAATTTCATCATGTCCACCACACAAGTTTTCTTTTTTTTACTATTATTGTAACGACCTGCCTATTTTACCATATTTTTTTTTTTATAAAATAAATACTCATAGTAACTCTAACACCTACTAAATTGAAGCAATCATGATCAACCTGGACCCATGGGTACTAGGGATAAACCTGTCATTTAACTCTAATATCTAAGTAGTAGGAAATATAATTCACAAACATGTCATCCAACCAACCACAATATCGGAGTCCTACTAAATTTGTTATATATATAATCATCCACCAAAAGACCAAAAAGCAACCTAGGGTCACTTTCAAGAAATAAATCTAACCCTAACTCAACAACTCACCCTTCAAACAGGGTAGCTCGGTCGGACTCTTCTATTGCGAAACTCTATCTGCTCCTCTACCTGGATTTCCTGAAATGTTTGAAATGTTGGGGTGAGACACCTCTCAGTAAAGGAAATAAACTAACATCAGTGAGTGGCATCATGAATACTTTTGTGTTATACATATAAACAGTATAATAAGCATATCTGGCAAAATCTGTCTGTAGGAAAACTAAGTAAAACATGATTTGTCATATCATAATAAAGCATACTAGATTTCTCTACATGCAAATCATCTTATATAACTGTACAATACTGAAATAACACCCAGGATGGATAATTAGCTGATGTCAAGTCTTACCCCCACATGAATAGGTTGTGCGGCCCGAAGGCGGGACCTAGCAATGGCTGGCCGACCATGCTAGATCAAACATAAGTCTATAAGTACGATGGGTCTACCCCTCCTAGTCCTGAACTGCCAGGGGAACAACTCCACTCTACACTTAAGTCACATCAACAGCCATTTCCCACACTATTGGTTGTGTGGTAACACTATCATAATTTTGAACTTATAGCTACGGTACCGTGCTCCTGAAAACTGAATTAAACCATATCATCTAAGTTCTAATAACATATAATATGTTTCATATACCGAACATAACTGTTTCGTATTTCATAATGTTGACTCAATGAGTCAAATCCGATTTTGATAATGACAAATCACTTGGTATTTGATCTGTGCATTGAGATTGTGAATAAGAATAATGTTTAGCAGGCACAAAAGGATAACAAGTCATGGAAGCTATGAAGATTAAAGCATACATATCTTGGCAGAATCCATGGAACTAAAAGAGTATAAGAATGAAGATGCAAGCAGCAAGTTCAAGATCGTTATGAGAATGGGTATTTAGAACTGAATGTATTTATATTTCATATGATTTAATTTGGGGCTCAACATATATCCTAGAACGACCTTAAGACTTATGCATCTCATGAACATCATTAGGGGACATTCATGGACTTAGAGACATTTTTAAAACCCCAGAAAATGTTTTATAAAAGAGCCAAGAAAGAAAGCAAAACAAATTTTTGAAATTAGAAAGAAAATTCAGGAAAGGTTCAGTTCAAAAGACCAAACTTCAAGTTCAGTCATCTGAAGATTGAACTTCAGAAAACCGAAGTTAAGCTCAGTCATTTGAAAATTTCTTCAGAAGACCAAAGATTAAGTTCAATCGTCTGAAGAATTTATGGTAAAACACAGAACCTGGCAGAAGCACCTCAGAAGACTAAACTAAAACTTCAGTCGTCTGAACCCGTACCTTTAGAAGACTGAACCCCAACTTCAGTCGTCTGACGTAACGACCCGACCCTTTATATGGACCCAGGTGTCACTCACTTATACCAAATACCCATACCTGTTCAAGATATGGAGACAACCCTCCCTAAACAAGGACATACGGGTATAAATCATATAAAATCATAATGTAAATGTCACAGAAAAACATAAGCATCCATTGGGATTTCTACTAGATTTATACCAGAGCTTACTAATACATCCATAATTTACATAAATTCAGACATAGAATAATTTTCATTATTACAACCCTCCAAAAAGGAACTTCTTCCAGGTTTAATACAAGATTCATATGCTTACGTAAGCTAAGAAAAATAATCTCCCCAGTCCCTTTAGCTACTAGGACCGACGCACTGATGGACCTAAAAACAAAGGTTGTAAGATAGGGTGAGACACCTCTCAGTAAGGAAGAAGGAGTTACAACAGTGTGTGACTGCATACATGCATATTTTAAATAGAACTCATGCATTCAAAACATTTGTTTATAATACTGTATCACATAATATTTATCTGTACATCAGTATTTAAATCATGCATATGAATATTAGAACAACTCCAGTTTGGTATAACAGTTTGCCTATTCACCCCGTGGCACGGGTTGTGCACGGATTGCCTCTGACAATGTCCTGTTCGTGCAGACAAAAGCCGAGCATCTTTTATGATCCAACCGCCCCCTGGTTTATTTTTACCAGCAGCCTACTAACTCCTCGCAGGTCGACCATCTAACGTACCCATACTAATTTCTAATGTATGGTTGCACTGTACTGCCAACATCGGTACCTAGCCCTAGGAGTTTATTTCAACCCCCGAATTGGAGTGTTTTTCAACCCCTTTTTATTGAAGTTTCTTTCAACCTCTTTTGGTCACAAGCTGTGGTTCCAGTATCATATATACAACTTATAGCAAAATAGTAACCTGTGCAATTCCAGTATTTTTCACAAACTCAGATAATCACATTGGGTTCAAACCGACGCCTCTCCACTCGGTTTACGCCTCTTTGTTTACTGATTCAGCTCGGTGTATCACCGGCCTCCATTTGTCATATCCCTAGTATAACAAATTGGAACTTCGTTCCCATATTCTATATCAATAGTATAGAAAATCCATTCATTTCCATTTCAACATATATCACACAAGTTTAATCCAAAAACCCGCAAAAAGATAGAAATCAAGTAAACATCATTTAAATGAATAAGTAAAGGATTCGAGCATCTCCTACTATAGTATAAATGCAAATAAATTATTTTTGTAAAGTTTGGAGATCATATGCCGAAATCCTTGTTTTTACCAAAAACCGTAAAATCGTAAAATCGGCATTTCTACTCGGTAGAATTTAGCAAATAAGCAGTTAAATCATACATAATAACATAAATTAGCTTTCTAGCGGTTTAGTTTTCTAAAAATGTTGTTGTAATCAAATTCCCTTTACCTTATACTCGAAACAAAACTTCGTATGAACACGATCCAAATCGACAACCCGGGATCCCGAAAACCTAAAACCATAGAACATAACCTTATTATGTTTTCTACTGCTATCCAAATATCCAATCAAAACTAAGATCAAATCCCTACCTCGATTTTTGGGAAAGACCCAAAAATCTCCGAAACAACAATCCGATCCGCCAAACTTGTAGAGTTTTCTCTTCTGATCCACGCAGTACCCTCTGTTTTTTGAAACGGACAGCGAACGACGAAGAATCCTAGAGAGAGAGATAGATTCGCAAGCTAGAGAGAGAGCCTTTGGGAGAAACTTAGCTCCTAAGAAACTCAAGTGGGATATTTATAGGGCCTTTGACCCGGTCCAATTCGTCGACGAGGCGGCATCTTCATCGACGAATCCACCACACAAATCGTTGACGAGGCCCTGAATTTTGTCGACGAGGATTTCCCGAGAACCCCCAAAACCCCTTGGCATTCTCTCGTCGGCGAGGCTCTGAATTTCATCGATGAGGCTCTGAAGGACTTTGTCGACGAATGTGATCCTTTGTTGACGAATCTTGCTTATACAAGTTTGGGTCTCTACAATCTCCCCTCCATATAAGAATTTCGTCCTCGAAATTTACTACTAATTGCTAACATAATCTTTTCTTGTAATTTCGCTTTCAAAAGAGTCGACCGTCACCTATAAAGTGACTTTGGCCTAAATTCATTACATACCCTCACATATGGTGGAGGAATACCGTGGTTACCCAAAAGATACATCGAAAGATTACTTATATAAACAAAACTCTCCCAAGGACTTTACCATTTAATCTATACTATCTACTATATATTCATGTACTATCAAATAAATGTGGGTGCTTCTGGTGTATCTCAGATTCTAATTCCCATGAAGCTTCTTCTACTGTATGGTTACGCCATAATACATTCACAAGAGGTATTTCCTTAGTCCGTAACTGCTGTACTTTCCGATCTAATATCTGCACTGGTACTTCCTCATACAATAAGGTATCACTGATCCCAAGAGGTTCGCAACTCAATACCCGTGATGGATCTAGTACGTACTTCCTCAGTACAGACACGTGAAATACATCATGAACTCTGGATAATGCTGGAGGTAAAGCCACTCTATAAGCAACCGAACCTATCCTTTCAAGGATTTCAAAAGGCCCGACATACCGAGGACATAGCTTCCCTTTCTTCCCAAATCTCATTACTCCTTTCATCAGAGTGATTCTTAAGAATACCATATCTCCTACTTCAAATTCCAACCCTCACCGACGAGTATCAGCATAACTCTTCTGTCGACTCTGAGCTGCTTTAATTCTTTCCCTGATCAATGTGACCTTTGTACAGGATTGCTGAACCATTTCTAGACCTAGTATCTGCCGCTCACCTACTTGATCCCAGTACAACGGAGATCAACACCGATGACCATACAAAGCCTCATAAGGTGCCATCTTTATGCTCGCCTGGTAACTGTTGTTATATGCAAATTCAACAAGCGGTAGATATCATATCCAACTATTACCAAAATCTAGTATACAGGCCCGCAACATATCCTCTAACGTCTGAATAGTCCTCTCTGACTGTCCATCCGTCTGCGGGTGAAAAGACGTACTGAACGTCAATCGCGATCCCAAGGCATCCTGTAAACTCTTCCAGAAACGAGATGTAAAACACGGATCCCGATCAAAAACAATAGAAATAGGGACACCATAGAGTCGTACCACCTCCTGCACATATAGTTCTGCCAGCCTATTCAAAGAGTAGCTGACTCTGATTGGAATAAAATGTGCAGTCTTCGTCAACCGATGTACTATAACCCATATAGCATTCTGCCCATACACCGCCGCAAGTAAACCTGTAACAAAATCCATCGAGACATGTTCCCACTTCCACTCAGGGGAGTGGTTGAAGTGGTCCTACCGGCTTCTGATGTTCCACTTTAATCCGCTGACATTTCAGGCACTGCTCAACAAAATGGGTGATCTCTCTTTTCATATTAGACCACAAGAAAGATTCCCTCAAATCTCGCTACATTTTCGTACTACCAGGATGTACAGTGTAAAGTGAACGATGTGCCTCCTCTAGAATAACCTATTTAATCACGACATCATTCGGTACACAAACCCTGCCGCGAAATCTCAATATCCCATCACCAAAGATACTGAAATCCGGCTTTAACCCTTATGGACTCCTTCCGCAATCTCAACCAACTCGGGATCCTCCTTCTGCGCCACATGGATCCTCTCCTGCAAATTCGGCTGTACCACCAAGCTAGCAAGGACAGCTTGATAGTTTCCTTTCATTACCTCCAAACTCAATCTCTCAAGGTCCATGTAGATCTGATGCTGAACCTGAACTGCTGAGACTGTCGCGTCAACTGACTTCCGACTCAGAGCATCAACTACCACATTAGCTTTTCCTAAGTGATAGCTAATAACACAGTCGTAGTCCTTAATCAATTCAAGCCACCTACGCTGTCTCATATTGAGATCCTTCGGGGTGAAAAAGTATTTAAGACTTTTATGATCGGTAAAAATCTCACACCTTTCACCATATAAGTAGTGCCTCCAAATTTTCAGTGCAAACACTACCGCTACTAATTCTAAATCATGCGTCGGGTAGTTCCTCTCGTATTCTTTGAGTTAACGAGAAGCGTAAGCCACTACTTTGCCCTGCTACATTAGAACACAGCCAAAACCCTTTTTCGAAGCATCACTGTATATAACAAAACCACCATCGCGGGATGGAAGAGTCAGAACTAAAGCAGTGACCAGTCGCCATTTCAGCTCCTAGAAACTCAGCTCGCACCCATCCGTCCAATCATATCTCTCGTTCTTCCACATGAGTTTCGTCAAAGGACCTGCTAAACTGGAGAACCCTTCAACAAACCGTCAGTAGTAACCTGCAAGACCCAGAAAACTTTTAACCTCCTGTACATTCTTCGGTCTCGCCCAATCCACTACTACTTCTATTTTACTCGGGTCTACTGATACACCTTCTTTAGACACTACATACCCCGAAAATGCAATTTGTTCTAGCCAGAACTCGCACTTCTTTAAATTTAGCATATAACCTCTTATCTTTAAGCATTTGCAATACTAGCCTCAAATGAACTTCATATTCTGCAACACTCCTAGAATACACTAGGATATCGTCAATAAATACCACAACGAACTGGTCTAGATATTCGTGGAAGACCCTGTTTATCAAATCCATAAATGCTACAGGTGCATTGGTCAAACCAAAAGGCATAACCATAAACTCAAAATGGCCATACCGGGTTCGAAATGCAGTTTTTGAGATGTCCTCCACTTTCACCTTTAGCTGGTGATACCCAGACCTTAGGTCAATTTTAGAAAAGACCTGCATGCCCTGAAGTTGATCAAACAAATCATCGATCCTGGGTAGCAGATACTTGTTCTTTATCGTTACCTTATTCAGTTCTCGATAGTCGATGCGCATCCTCATCGACCCATCCTTCTTTTTCATAAATAACACCGGTGCTCCCCAAGGAGAAACACTAGGTCGAATGTACCCCTTGTCAAGTAGCTGTTGAAGTTGTTCCTTTAACTCTCTTAGCTCAACTGGAGCCATACGATGCGGAGCTTTTGATATCGGCACTGTACCTGTAGCTAATTCTATGGCAAATTCTACCTCACGGTCCAGAGGTAATCCTGGTAAGACCTCTGGAAACACATCAGGGAATTCGCGTACCACAGGAATCATTTCCAATTCCCGTTCTCCTACTGGTGTGTCTTTCACAATTGCCATATATCCTTGGCACCCCCTATGAAGTAGCCTTCTAGCTTGCATAGTAGAAAGGATACGTGGTGAAGAACGCACACACGATCCAAAGAACTGAAATTCCTGCTTTCCTGGCGGTCTAAACAACACCTCCCTCTTGCGGCAATCAATACTGGCATAACTGACAAACAACCAGTCCATCCCTAAGATGATATCAAAGCCATACATGTCGTACACCATAAAATTAAAGGGTAGTATCCTCCCCTGTATTTCAATTGGGAAGTCCCGAACTACCTTGCTACACCCGATCATAGATTTAGACGGTGTAGCCACCACTAGTTCATCACCTAACAATTGCACTTCTAATCCACACAATTTAACAAAGCCTTGAAAAATAAAATAATGTGTTTCCCTAGAATCAAATAATACTACAACTTTATGAGGAAGCATGTAAATAATACCTATGACTACATCACCAGCATTCTTAGTGTCACCAAGAGTTAAAGAATACACCCTAGCTAGGGCAGTACCCCCATGCTGACTACCACGCTGTGTTGGAGCATTCCCTCTATATTGCTGCTGCGAGACTCCAATATCCTTCTGCATCTGACAGTCTCTCATCTGATGTCCTTGTCTACCACACCACATACAGGCCCCCGTAGACAACCAACACTGCCCTTGGTGTTTCCTACCACATAAAGAGCAACGTGGAACTTAGCGGCATTCTGGGATGTACCACCACTATTCTTCTTCCACTTACCCTGTCCTGCCCCGTATGAATAATCAGGAGGCGCTGGCCTCTTCTTCGTAACTTGAACCTCTGCATCCTCTAGTAAACACTCCTCTTCTACCGTGGCATTATCAACCAATGTAGCAAAGTCATGCAACTGCAAGATCGCCGTCTGCTTACGGATCTTACTCCTCAGACCCCTATGAAACTTCCAAGCCTTCTTTGCTTCATCAGGAATCATGAATGGGGCAAATCGAGATAGCTCCTGGAATTTGGCAGCGTACTACTGCACTATTAACGATCCCTGCGTCAAATTCATGAATTCCTCCATTTTCGCGTTTCTAATTGTGGCTGGAAAGTAACGTTTAAAGAAGAGCTCTTTGAATCGGGCCCATGTCAACGCTATCGGTATCAGTTGGTGCTCTTCCATCTGCTTTACAAACACCCACCATCTTTCAGCCTCCCCTACCAACTTGAACGTGGCAAAGGTGACTTTCTGCCTTTCAGTGCAGTTCAACACATCTAGGATCTTCTCAATCTCCTGAATCCAATTCTCAGCACGAACTAGAACTAGATCTGTACTTCCCACAAAAGCAGAGGGCTTCAATCTGGTGAATTGCTTAATGGAGCAACCCAACTCCGTCGTAGGACGATCCTGGTCCCTATTCGAACGCACTACCTTAGCCATAAACTACTGTGCGAAGTCACGTAACACACTAGTAGAGTCGTTACCAGCCTCGGGGCCGGCACCCTCACTACTACTGCCACCCACATTGGCAGTGATATCCCTAGATTCTATCCTGAAAATATTTACGAGAACCCATTAGAAAGGTAATAACCTACCCATCAACTACTACTATCACAATATAAGGTCAATCTCCAAGTTCACATTCTTAATATTGACATACTCCATAGATTTGACACCCTCATTCTAACTCGAATTTTACCCTTCTACTAGGAAACAAAATCGTCAATGGATTGCGGTGATTTTCTGAACCTTTTGTCTAATCCAGAAAAACACAGAAGTCTATCAATGAATTTTCGTCTCCAGATAGGCCTGGCAAAATGGGCGGGCGGGCCGGGTTTGGGCGGGTCACTAACGGGCCGGGTCATAAACGGGCGGGTCATAAACGGGTCAATGTTAAATGGATCACACACATGTCAACCCTAACCCGCCCATTTAATAAACGGGCGGGTAACGGGTCACCCGTTTAAAAATATATATTTTTTTTATTTTAAAATTTTTAAAATTTTCATATAAAATGACATTTTTTAAAAAAAAAAAAACTGCATTTTATTTATTAATTTCTAAATGAAAAGAACATAAAATGTAAAAAACAATACATCCCTTTAATGAATACAATTTTTTTTAAAATGTAAAATTAAAAAAAACACGCACACCTCTAAAAATATTAAATATGCATAATACATGCATAAAATATTTATATATAAATCTAAATTTAAATGAGTCCTGTAATATTTACATATAGAGCTAAATGTAAAATATTTAATAAGTTCATTCATCATTCATATTTTTTTAATTCATGCATTATGCATAACACATGAATCAAATATTCAAGTCCCACAATCAAAACATAATCTTAAAAAATATAACAGTTAAATATTTAGAAACAAAACCAAATTTAAATGAGTTCCATAAAAATTCACAAGATTACAATTTTCAAAAGATAATAAAAAAACTTAATTAGCCATGATTGTTTGTCGAAGCTTCTCCCAAATCATTAATCAAAAGATTTTCAAATTTGACTTCTAATTGTTCAGCTTCTTCTCTTTCTTTACTTGGATCCACTGCAATGACAAGATAAATAGATAATAAATAAGAAACAATAACAATTGACAAAGGATATGAAAGTAAATAAAATGTAAGTATTGAAATTATTGAAATAATATTGGAAAAACTCAAAAAAAAAAAAAATGCATACTTGCGTAACCAAACAACCAATTTCGAGTTGTTATCAATGCTCCTGCATTTTCCGGCAAAAGTGATCTTCGATATTTGTTAAGAACCTGAGCTCCAATGCTGAATGCAGATTCTGATGCAACGCTTGTGATAGGAATAGTAAGTACATCACGCGCCATAAGAGATAAATCAGGATATCGAAATCGATTATCTTTCCAATACCGCAATATATCCATTTCAGCATGTTCCACACGATTTAGCCTAGGCTCTTCCAAATATAAATCTAATTGAGATTTTTCTGTAGTAGCACAATATTGGCTTTCATAAAATTCAAATTCCTGTCATATATTAGAATAGAAAAACAAACAATATAAATATAACAGCTAAAAATAATATATAAAGTAAGAAATGACAAATTAGAAAATATAAATGAAGTTACCGAAAGCTCATCTCTAATGAGATTGTCACTACCACCAGTACCCCCAGTAGATGAAGTAGTAGATTCCAAAGAAGATTTTGATTTGTTTGTATAATCTTGGAATAGAGAGTACAACTTTTGACGAAGGAGATTTAGCTTTTGCCGAGAAGTGGATGAATCAATCTTTGAGTAACAAAACTCGACAAATTGAAGCTTGTAACGAGGATCAAGAACAATTGCAAATGCCAAAACAACACTATAACACTTCCAATATTTATCGAACTTCTCTTTCATTTTTGCAGCCATACCATTAACAATGCAGTCCGGATTTTCCATTGTTTCAAGTAAATGCAATTGAATTTTCCATATATTTGAAAAATACAAATTAGATGTAGGATAATCCGAACCCGAGAAGAGTTTTGTCATGTCGTAAAATGGCTTCAAGAAATTGCAAATGACCTCAGCTCTATTCCACTCTTCATTTGACGGACAATACTTATAATTTGCATCAAGTAAAGCATAATGAATTAAAGCCCGTCGATATATGAGTGCACTTTCTATCATCATGAAAGTTGAATTCCACCTAGTTGGTATATCCAAGCGCAAACTGATTGAAGCAAGTATACCAACTCGTTTAATGCACTCTTCAAACTTAAGTTTTCTTCCTTCTGAACCCTTAATGTACTTGACACTTTCTCTAATATTATACACAACACGTTCAATCACTTTTAAGCCTTCTTGAACAATAAGATTCAAAATATGAGCACAACACCTTACATGAAAATATTCACCGCCACTTACTAAAGGTGCTTGCAAAGACAATTGACTTGAAAGAATATCTTGCATACTATCATTAGCAGTTGCATTATCCAACGTGATGGAAAATATCTTGCTATCAATACCCCATTCCTTCAATACACTAAATGTTTTTTCTGACAAAGCAACTCCTGAATGTGGGGGTGGCATGTGAGAAAAGTTAATAATCTTACTATGCAATATCCAATTTTCATCCACAAAATGAACTGTAATGCATAAATATCCTTCAGTTGTAGGAGAAGACCAACAATCAGAAGTCAAACACACTCTACCAAAAGCACTCTGTAGTGTAAGTTTAAGTTTCTCCTTCTCCCTTTTATGTATTTTCAATACATCAGCTTTAGCAGTGTTCCTAGCAATTGGTTTAACATCAGGATTAAGATATTTATGCACATCTCGATTTCCTTCATGCTCAACCCATGAAAAAGGATAACAATGTTTTATTACAACAATTGCCTTCTTCTCACGATAAACATCTTGCTCAATTTTTTTCGCATGAAGTTTGGTTCCGTAATCCATGTGCATCTGCTTCACATCATAGTTATCACGTAATGGACAATTATTAATGTGGCGTCTCAAATTTGTCGTCCCATGAGTTGAAGCATTAGCAACATATTCAGTCCCACATTTTTTACATTTTGCCTTCTGTTTTCCATCAACATCTATAGGTAACAAATAGAATTCATCCCAAGCAGCTGATGTCTTTCTACGTTGTCTCTTTTTGTTAGTGCCATCATTGATAGAAGAACTGTTCTTTTCAGATTTATCTGAAGATGGAGTAATATTACACTCATCATCAAAATCCAAGTTTATGGTATCCATTATTTGCAATTTGTATTATCCCTAACAAAGAATAATTTTTTGGATACGCTGGGTGTCTTGGGCTTTCGCACCAGACTAATTCCCTAACAAAGAAAAATAGTTAAGACTCCGAAAAATTATAAAATAAACAAAATAATGAAATATTTAAACAATAAACACAAATCTGTTATTGGGTGTATGTGTGTGTGACAACAAATTATTTTTTTATTTTCTGTAGGGAAACACAAAAAACATTATTATAAAAATTTCTTTTGTTATTACTTGATTTTCATTCTACTTAACTTGTGAACATGGTAGGATCCTTCTTGTTTTCTTAATTTATTTTATTTATCTACTATTTATTTATATACTATTTATTCATCACAAATCTTATTCATCACAAATCCATGGTGGCACTGGCATCATCCATGAACCAAACAAGTTACAAGCCAGTAAATTAGTAACAGTAACAGTAAGGCACTAAGGCAGTAACACTGTAGCAGATACATGACTGCAGAGAGAGAGCCTACAAAATAAAAAAAGCTTGACAGTAAGTTACCTCTGCAACTCACCTCTGGAGCTGAAGCTGATGCAGTAAGTTGCTGCAGTCACTGGTCCGTGGAGCCTGGAGGCGACGACTCGAGCAACTCACAACACCGGCAGGTCCGGCAAGTAGCAGCACACCAGAGGAGAGGAGAGGAGACTCAGGAGAGGACAAGTCGGGGCAGTCCGGCACGGCGGCACTTTGCAGCGCACCAGATCCAGAGGAGAAGAGAGGAGAGTTAGGAGAGCCCGAGAGGGTGAGAGCTTGAGAGACTAGAGTGGAGACTCGAGAGCCGTGGCATCACTAGCGTGGGTTAAAGACTTAGAGCCCTTACGGTTTTTTCGTGTTGATTGAGAGTTGAGACTCTTGAGTCTTGCAGGCCTACTGTCTACTGAGTACTGAGAAGTGAAATGCTGAAGCAGTGAAGCCTGAAGCGTGAAGCACTGAAGCCTGAAGGGCGGCCGAAGGCATGTGCGGCTGTGCCGTGTGCGTGAAGTCAGGACTGCAGGCTGCAGCGTGAGTGTGAGTGACAGTGAGTCTTTGAAGGCTGAAGGCGAAGGGTGAAGCGTGAAGGCAAGCTGGCGCTGGAAGCCTGGAAAATTGGAAATAAAAAAAGCTATTAAGGATTCAAAATAACGAGTCACCCGCCGGGTGACCCGCCCAAACCCGGTGAACCCGTTTATAAACGGGTTAACCCGTGACCCGCCCAAATATTAAACGGGTTAATTTCTTCAAATCCGAACCCGTTTTAAACGGGCGGATCCGGGTGACCCGACGGGTCATGACCCATTTTGCCAGGCCTATCTCCAGATATACAAAGCAAAATCCAAGGTCTTATCCTTATCCTATACTTTGGTATATTCTAGACTATCACAGCTAACAACTTCTTAGTTCAGCACATATCCCTAACCATGCAGCATGAACAAATCATACTTCCGACTAGCTTTGGGCTCTGATACCAACTGTAACGACCCGACCCTTTATATGGACCCAGGTGTCACTCATTTATACCAAATACCTATACCTGTTCAAGATATGGAAACAACCTGCCCTAAACAGGGACATACGGGTATAAATCATATATAATCATGATGTAAATGTCACTGGAAAACATAAACATCCATTGGGATTTCTACTAGATTTATACCAGAGCTTACTAATACATCCATAATTTACATAAATTCGGACTTAGAATAATTTTCATTATTACAACCCTCCAAAAAGGAACTTCATCCAGGTTTAATACAAGATTCATATGCTTACGTAAGCTAATCAAAATAATCTCCCCAGTCCCTTTAGCTACTAGGACCGACGCACTGATGGACCTGAAAACAAAGGTTGTAAGATAGGGTGAGACACCTCTCAGTAAGGAAGAAGGAGTTACAACAGTGTGTGACTGCATATATGCATATTTTAAATAGAACTCATGCATTCAAAACATTTGTTTATAATACTATATCACATAACATTTATCTGTACATCAATATTTAAATCATGCATATGAATATTAGAACAACTCCAGCTTGGTATGACAGTTTGCCTATTTACCCCGTGGCACGGGTTTTGCACTGATTGCCTCTGACAGTGTCCTGTTCATGTAGACAAAAGCCGAGCATCTTTTATGATTCAACCGCCCCCTGGTTTATTTTTACCAGCAGATTACTAACTCCTCGCAGGTCGACCATCTAACGTACCCATACTAATTTCTCATGTATGGTTGCACTGTACTGCCAGCATCGGTACCTAGCCTTAGGAGTTTATTTCAACCCCCTTTTACTGAAGTTTCTTTCAACCTCTTTTGGTCACAAGTTGTGGTTCCAGTATCATATATACAATTTATAGCAAGACAGTAACCTATGCAATTCCAGTATTTTTCACAAACTCAGATAATCACATTGGGTTCAAACCGGCGCCTCTCCACTCAGTTTACCCCTCTTTGTTTACTGATTCAGCTCGATGTATCACCGGCCTCCGTTTGTCACATCCCCAGTAAAACAAATTGGAACTTCGTTCCCATATTCTATATCAATAGTATAGAAAATCCATTCATTTCCATTTCAACATATATCACACAAGTTTAATCCAAAAACCCGCAAAATGATAGAAATCAAGTAAACATCATTTAAATGAATAAGTAAAGGGTTCGAGCATCTCCTACTATAGTATAAATGCAAATAAATTATTTTTGTAAAGTTTGGAGATCATATGCCGAAATCCTCGTTTTTACCAAAAACCGTAAAATCGTAAAATCGGCATTTCTACTCGGTAGAATTTAGCAAATAAGCAGTTAAATCATACATAATAACATAAACTAGCTTTTTAGCGGTTTAGTTTTCTAAAAATGTTGTTGTAATCAAATTCCCCTTACCTTATACTTGAAACGAAACTTCGTACGAACACGGTCCAAATCGACAACCCGGGATCCTGAAAACCTAAAACCACAGAACATAACCTTACTATGTTTTCTACTGCTATCCAAATATCAAATCAAAACTAAGATCAGATCCCTACCTCAATTTTTGGGAAAGACCCGAAAATCTCCGAAACGACGATCTGATCCGCTAAACTTGTAGAGTTTTCTCTTCTGATTCACGCAGTACCCTCCGTTTTTTGAAACGGACAACGAACGACGAAGAATCCTAGAGAGAGAGAGAGATTTGTAGGATAGAGAGAGAGAGAGAGAGAGAGAGAGAGAGAGAGAGAGAGAGAGAGAGAGAGAGAGCTTTTGGGAGAAACTTAGCTCCTAAGCAACTCAAATGGGATATTTATAGGGCCTTTGACCCGGTCCAATTCGTCAACGAGGGGGTGTCTTCGTCGACGAATCCACTACACAAATCGTCGATGAGGCCCTGAATTTCGTCGACGAGGATTTCCCGAGAACCCCCAAAACCCCTCGACATTCTCTCGTCGACGAGGCTCTAAATTTCTTCGACGAGGCTCTGAAAGAATTCGTCGATGAATGTGATCCTTCGTCGACGAATCCTGCTTATATAGGTTTGGGTCTCTACATCTGATCTTGTGTCTAGGTTAATTTTTTTCGAAACTCTAAGGAACTTCAGTCGTCTGGGCCTTTAACCTCAGTCGTCTGAACCTGCGGGAAAGTTTAAAAATTTAATTTTTAATGAGAGAACTCACAAATTATTTTTTGATCCAACGGTAAAGATTGATTCTAGGGGTAAGGTACCTATATATTCAACATCTAAACCCTAGTGCCCCAGACTTTTGGAATAGAATTGAGAGACTTGAACATGTTGTTATACGATTGCCTACACCCCAACTTATACTCATCAAGCTTGGGCAAATCAACTCAGAAAAACGAAAGGATTTCACTTACACATCTTGATAGCTACCTTTGGTGATTGAGGTTTGGTAAACAAGGGATTATTTCATGTTTTTCAATATATAGAAATCTGGAAGTTTGTTCATATCTCATACTCATATATCTATTACTCCTATTGAAGAAGAAAAATCTTTGTGTTGTTTCATAAAAATTTATTTGTGAAAGGTTTTTCTAAACATTGAATCTTTGGTGATCTTAAAGTTCTTATTTTCATTTAAAGACTCAATACTTTAGTTATTCCAAAATTTACTTGATTGAAAAGTCTAAAGGTTATCTATATACACTTGAGAGAAATATTGTTGTGACAAAGTGTGTTTCAAATCTTTGTAATCTTCAAAGTTTTTTATGTATTCAAAGATTTAATCTAAGTTCTCCAAATCATTGATTTATATAAATATTTTTTGAGAGATTTGATAAAAGGGAAATTTAGTGAATCATATTCTTACATATAATGATTATATCGTTACATACATACTGAGCTTCAAGTTTGATCATATGATTATGTGTTAGGAATTTCAATTGTACTCACTAGCTTTGTTAGAAGCGAATCTTTAGTTGTTTTGTAGATTTGATATTATATTGTAATTACTGTTCGGGTTGTGAACCGGGTGAGGAGAAAATTGTACCTCTTGTTAGCAGCGGATATAAAGGAAGCTCTGTCCCAATTTAAGGAGTAGGGATTTTAGTGGAATCTTTGAGTGAGTTGCTCAAGGTGAGGACGAGGCCGGATTGGTTGAACCTTATAAAATCGTGTTTGCCTTCTCTCTTCCTTGATCTTTTTATTTTCTGCATTGTATTTCATTACTCGCATTTCATGTGTGTATGTTTGAATAACCTCACACGCACTTAATTAGGTAAAAAGAATTCATTGGTAAAATAAATTTAAATCAACCTAAAATTCCTGCATTTAATTTGTTAATTATAAAAATCGGGATTAAGTGATAATTAATCCGAAAGATTTTAAAAATACCCAATTCACCCCCCTTTTGGTATTTCACTTAAATCAACACATAATAATATCTGACATGATAATATTTCATGAATTTTGTCTTATCATACATGATTATGACATCTGCGTCAACATGAATCACGACATCTGCGCTGGCATAACATAACATTTAATCATGACATCTACGCCAGCATATCATAATATACTGAATATGATTTCTCTGCACTATTAAACATTATATTCATAAAATCATGGTGCCTATAATGTTTTATAATTGTCCTGTAAACAATCATATCATGCTTGATCTGGAAAAATATATTATTCTAGTGTACATAATTACATGGAAAATTTCAACTCATGCCACACAGAAATGGGCAACACTCCGAATATAAAATAAGTTCTAAAATCATAATTTTCTGATAAAACATGTTTAAATCATATCTCTGTTCATAACAGTATTTCCCAAACATAATTTTATAATATACATATTTTCATGAAATTAAATAGTATAGAATAAAAATAATTTCATGAAAAATTCCGACTTAGTTTATCCCCTTACTTGGCTTACTGAGAAGCCCACAAAACACTCAATCTTACACCTGTAATGTTCCCAGCACAACACCTTGAAATTAACATTTTCCTCGAATCAACTTCAGTATTATCTTACCTAACATATTTTCCTCGGTCCAGGAACACCAATTACCCAATAAAACTGAGATTAACTAACTTACCCAAAATTTGGGATGATTCTCAAACTTCCCAAATCGAATTTCTACTTTAGTTATGTAAAGAGAATCTCCCCAAGATCATCGTGGTAGCTTCTGATTGTCGAACCGGGGAGAATCGAAGTTGAAAACTTAGAGAGAAGGGGGAGAAACCGTGTAGAGAGAGAGAGAGAGAGAGAGGAATCGATAAAATGAAATTTTCCTTTGCTGAAATTGATTTTGGGCTTTATATAGAGTATTGTCCACGTGGCCTCGTCGACGAGCCACATCTCCTAGTTGACGAGTCCAAGCAATAGTCTCGTCGACGAATGCCTACTCCTCATGGATGAGATTCAGACCCTGAAAATGCCCCTCTCAACAACTTCTCGTTGACGAGACACGCGTTCTTATCGATAAGCCCAAGGCCCTGCTTGTCGACGAGCACTTCTACCCTCGTAGACGAGATCCTGCTGAAACCCATTTTAAAAATTCCTTTTTTCTCATTTCTTTTATTATTTAATTACTATAATTCTCTAGGTATCTACAATTATTGCTAGTAGATTTGCCTTCTCTGAGCCATTATAGGCTTGTGAAATAAAATGATGCAACGTATATCTAAATTAATGACTTTCATTTGCTATTTTAAGAAACTTTTTGTGCAACATTCATTTTCCTCTCCATGTACAAAAACTATAGCAATCTTATTAGTATCACTAAAACTAGTCATGAAAATTAAAAATTGTTAGTCACATTAAGAGATAAACCTCAATCACAACAAAAACTCTGAAAACCCTCTTGAAACTTAAAATCTTTCTAGTTAATGGGCAATTAACCCATTGTTGTCATAAACAAAGAGACAGGGGGTCTCTTTGCCTCCATCACATTTTACTTCCAATATTTACTTAAAGATTAACGCAATGTTAAGTAATAAACTATGGTTTCTTTAGTAGTAGCTCTCTTTGAAAATGAATATACTTTTATGATCAGTAAAGGTCAATCTAAAATGTCAGTCTTAGTTTGATAACAATTTGTTTATGTTGATTGCTTCATTGTTTAACTAATGTGCACCCTAAATGAGATAAATATGGTTTAAATAATACATATCTGCTTCCAAATGGGTTGTTTGGTGGATATTGAGTTTTATCCAACGAATATCTACAAACTTGTTAACGATTAATGTTAAATTCATTTATAATTTCATGTACATGCTTATGAGGCATTAGTCCAATTAACATAAGACCTTTTGTCCAAAATCCAATACCACACTCCCACAGTCTTAACTCTTGCACTATTGCTTGCACCTTCTGGGTTTGCTTATGCCCCTACTAAAACTTTATCCTGAATGCCCAAATCTCGTGATCAAAATAAAACCCCTAATTCCATATTTTGAAAAAAAAACAAAACAAATTATAATGTTGTGATTGTTTATTAAATGCTTAACAAATTGCTATAGTTACCGGGTAATATAAGTTTTTGCTTTGTGATTGGTTGTTAAAAGTTTAATAATTTACTAAGTTATTGTTTTTAAAATAATTTAAATTATTATGTTACAAAATAAATTATTTACTAGATCATAAAAACAAAAAAATCATACTAGGGATAGGAATGACAAATTATTTGCCATCTACCACGAATTATCCAATCAGAACCATAATAAATTTGTTACTTAATTGAGTCGAATATGTTGCAAATTTTTCGTTGAACAATCTAGTCGACTATCAGAATCAAACCGATGACCATTGCATTACAAATGCGATGCTCTAACCTCTGAGCTAAGCACACTCCAGAACGTAAATTGTACATGCATAGGAATTCAATAAACTATTGATCTTATAACTATTCATTTTTAGTTATTTATAATTATATTTAATTTAAATATTTCATTTAGAAATAGAAAAGAAAATTAAAACAATTTAGAATATTTTTATTTAAGAATATATAATATAAATATAATCATTAGAAATTGATTGACAACCAAATCTATTTTATCAACTCTACTATTTATTATTTATATAGATGTTTTACTTTTTGATCAGTCATCTCATTTTAACATAAACTTTACTAGTTTATTTGTTGCGCTCTGTAATTTGAAACCTTTTATTCTTTTTTTTTTCCTAGAAAGTTATATCTAAATTATATATGTTTTGCACATTATAATTTTGCTTACTAAATTAACTACAAAAAAAACTTTATCAACAAAATAAATTAAAAATCAGTAAAGTTAAGTAAAATTTGTATTGACGAAGAAGAGACAATGTTTTTGTAAAACATTCAAAATAATTTCTTCAATATTTTAATTTTTTTAAAAAGACACGTGCATCGCAGTAATCACTTACAACTAACTTTACCATTCAGAAAAAAAGAGATAGTGATCGGGTTGGGCCAATTGGGCAACCCGTGGGGTCAACCGGGTCAGTCTGACCCGGTCTGAACTTAAAATTGAAAGGAGGGGGCTACGTCCCGAAGCGCCTCCCTTTCTTCTTCTCCGTTCATGAGCCCCAAAACCCTAGGAAGCTCCCATAGCTGCAGTGCCACCTCTGCAGGCGCCTTGCACCGCTGTGACAACGAAGCTGCCACCGATCGTCGACGGCCTTCCCTTGTCTATTACAGGTATGCTGATCTTCACTTCTCTTTCTCTCTCTCTAAACTCGCAGCCATGGCCGCCGGCTGGCCGCCATGTGCGACATGCTATATTCTCCGAGAGCAGAGCCTCTTCTACGTCCTATATGGATCTTCATCGCCGAGCTAATCTTCACTGTCGCCGAGTCATCTCATCTCTCTCATCCGGGTGTCGAGTACGATCTCTATGTGGCTCCTAATTGGACCCGCCTGACACGGCAGGTGTCGCTGGAGATCAGGGGCGGGAAGGTGCTGTCGAGGGTGAACAAGAAGGGGCTGAGAACTGTGGTTATTGTGAGAGGGTAGAGAAACGTTGTGAGATATACAAAATACAGCTCAAGTCGAAGCAGAAAAAAGGCCGTACGTGGGAAGGTACCACGGAACGGCCACATGGTTCAAAATCCAGGCTTTTCTATTGCAAACTATTTTATAATTCGGATATGTCATTTCATCATCATCCCCGTTGCCATAACCTTGATCTTATGCAGCATTTGGCTTTGCTTTAGAATCTCATTTGATGTCTGGTGAAACAATTGAATATGCATTTGTTTATTTTTCTATTTTTTTTCATTGCTTAGCACAGTTGGTGGCTCGCGTAGAAGCTCAGACGATGGAATAGAGCTTTCCTGCTGGTGTCAGTGATGATAATTTATTTTGACTTATTAGGCAAATTGCTTTGATAGTAACAAGACATGCTGCTGGTATTGCATCTTTTATAGAGGCAATATGACTCAGCAGTCGTCGTCTCGTCTTCATCGCCTGCTCACTCTGTTGGACAGTATCCTTGTTTTTTCTTGTGCTCTCTTTTTATGTTTATATTTCCTTGGCTTATTTTGTAGTCTATTAATGCATTGTATGAATTCAACTGTTTAGCTCCATTGATTGGGACTTGTTGCATCCATGCTTATTTCCTTTGCTTGCTGGTCTGGTATCTGAATTGAATAATTTTGATTGTTTGTTTCTTTAACCAATTGTAAGCTGGTTCAACCCAAGCAACGAGATTTGCAGCAGCTCGTCATATAGGGGATATTGCCAAATCACATCCGCAAGACTTGAACTCTTTGTTAAGGAAGGTATTTCACACTTGTTTCATTTGATACTTTGTTCATTTCTGTTTTGTTCTTATGTTTTGTTTATTCCTTGCTTATTTTTGTTGCTGAATCTTGTTTTTCCCCTTGCAATAGCCTTATTATTTTATAATAATTTATTTCTGTCACATGAAATTATCACTATGCAGCGGTGAATTGCTTCAATTTTTAATCTTCTTGATTATTTGAAAATGGAAAGAATAAGAACAATTATAATTGGCAATATACCTATTTTTTTTCTTTGTCATTCATTCAACTTGTCGAACTCCTTGCATAAATTGGTGTTGAATTGGGTTGAAAGTGTGTTTGTGTCTTTCGTTTAATTTGCTTAGCCTTGGACGAAGCTTTGTTTACCCTTTATTGTGACATGTGGTTATCGAAAATATTCCCATAAAATGATATTTTGAGGGATTTCATTCCTAGGGGTGCCTGCCTTATTGTTACATTTTTATGTAGTTGACTTTGGAAGATTTCAGAATTGTACATACGATGCCCATGTTAGTGGTTGGTTCATGGTAGGCATTCCAAGAAGAATATCACTGTATGCTTGTCCTTTGTATGAACAATATATGAAGAATACTTATATTTTTGAAGCAAAAGCCTACTAAAACTATATACTAAATTAAGTCCATGTTCAAAAAATTTCAACCATCAAATTTTAAAAAATTCAACACATAATAATTCAATTCATTGAAATAATGAGGGCAATATGATCTCAAAATTTCAATGATTATTTATATTATTATAACATAAGAATAATATTACTTTCATTTTTCATTGATTTCCATTTTTACTAATACAATAATTTATTATTTAATGTGAACTCTGCTTGTGAGGTACTTAATATCCTAAATCTTTTCATACACAGCTGTCCCTAGCTCTGGGAAAGCAGGAGGGTTACATTATGTAGCTGATAATCAGTGTAAAACTTGGCTAATCTATGTGATATGAATCTTTACCAATTATTTTTTGGGGTGCTCCCTATGAGCGATGTTACGCTTATACCACTCGATTTCTGCAAAAAAAATGGGTGAGGAATTGCAGATAGCATGGTAGATCTTAGGTCAAGAGATGATAAATATCATTATCGCATATGCTCCTCAAATAGGTTCAGCACAAAACCTTAAAAGACAATTTTGGGAAGATCTAGATACTACTATAGAAGGGATAATAAGATTTGAGAAAGTATTTGATTTAAATGGACAGTGGAAAGGACAATAAGATTTATGGGAGGATAAGGACATGGATATGAAGATAAAAATGAGTTTAGTGATTTGATCTTAGACTTCGCTATGACATATGATCTTACTACAATGAAAACATGCTTTAAGAAATAGTAGAGCATTGGAGAAAATTGAAGTAAAAATTATTTTTCTTAACTAAGAAGTTGATCGTTTATAATGTAAGGATTGTTAAGTTATTAGTGGAAGTTTGAGTACACAACAAAGAGTTTTGGTGTTAGATACCTATATTAAAAAATGGAAGAGAAAGTGTAACAAAAATAATGCAAGAGAATTAGGTTGTGGAACCTAAAGGGAGAAAATATAATGAAATTTAAAAAGATAAAAGGATCGAAGATGGTGATTGGATAGTAGGGGGTAGAGCAGACCCATACTCTATGGAGTAGGATAGGGAGCAAAATTAAAAAGATAGTAAAAATGATTTAGGTGTATCTGAAGGAAGATTCTTGGCTGGCAAAGGGGGTGGTGGGATCAAGTGTAAAGACATGAAGAATTTGGTATAAAAAAGGGAAAAATAAAGAAACATGGAAACCATTGAAAAGCATAAAGAGGCAAGATAAGATGTCAAAAAGCTGTTGGTGAAGCTAGAGTAGATAATATTTATATGCTAGACTAGATACAAAAGAAAGGAAAAAGACATTTAAACTTGCTAGAGCTAGAGAAAGAAGGGACAAGGACTGAATCTATGTAAAATGTATAAAAATGAGGATGATAGTGTCTTAGTTAAAGGGGAAGACAAAAAAGTAGTTCTGTGTATGGCCCTTCTAGACCAACTCTTAAGACTTCTTTTTGGGTTGAACTTTATTAAGTCATTGATGATAGTCTCAGTGACACTAGTGTAACAAATGGTGGCTTGGACGCTGACATTTAAGATAGAAGATGTTCATGTTGTATGGTGGTCCGTGGACTGATTTGTGTCTAAAATTATGTTCTTGTTTTTTTATAAGTAATTGCTCATTTTTCATTATAAGCCAATATGATTTAGGAATGCAACCATTTGAACACTTCATATTTTTCTTCTTTTTGTAAGACAAGTGCCCTACCATAGATACTTTTAGCTTTTGAGTCTTCAACATTTACCAGCCAATTTTGTAGGTTTGTCATAGAAATTTGTGAAAAAACAATATGCAAATGCATTTATCATATTTATTTATGTATTTAGTAGAATCTTACAATTTGTGATCTGAGTCTACGATCCGAACTTGCAAACCATCCTAGCGATCTTATGTAGGATACTATTTTTTAATAACCTTGGGTGGAATAGAATCTAAGCTAGAATTATGGAGAGAAGTTCTAGAATCTAGAGGTTTTAGGGTAAGTGGAAATAAGGCATGATATATGAAATGTAATTTCAGTCATGGTAGGATGAATTTTGGATCTATTATGCGACCTAGAGGATATATTCAAGAAGATGTACTATGTAGAATTAATCAGGTTGGCTAAAATGGAGAAGTGCTTTGAGCATGTTGTGTGATTGTTGAATGCCCTTAAAATTAGAAGGAAAGTTTTATAGTATGACTACAAGACAAGCCATGCTATGTGGATTAGAATGTTGCACAACTAAGAAATAACATACCTAAAGAATAAAAGTCGTCGAAATGAGAATGCTAAGGTAGATAAATGGTATAACATTAAAAGACAAATTAAGGAATGAACATATTCACGATAAGTTAGACATAACACATGCAGAAGATAAGATAAGGGTGGGGTGGCTTAGATGGTTTGGGCAGCTGCATCGTAAGCCAAATAGTGTACTTGTGGGGAGGAGTGAGCTAGTTAGCATTAGTGGTAGTAGAAGGGTTAGGGGTAGACCTAAAATAACTTGGAATGATAGCGAATAAGGATTTAATAGCCCTTAATTTGTTCGAGGAAATTGCCCTTGATCGTGTAAATTGGTGGAAAAGGATTTATGTAGCCAACCCCACCTATTGGTTTGATTTGTTGTTGCTACAGTTTGTTATACTGCTGTATTATGGGGGCATTAACGTCCAACCATCCAAAAATTTGAGGACTATTTGATGATATTCTCATCTAACTTATCCATGGAGAAGCATTATAATGAAATGTTCCCCACAAATGGATCTCCCTCATCTTTTGTGGGAATGAAACTCCCTCATGTTTTGTGAGAATATTTCATTCTAAGGGAATGTGAGGTTACCGACATGTCAGAATCCATCTCCAAAGCAAATGTGAGAATGAGATGCCTTGAACATTACATTCATGGGAATGTTGAAGGATGTTGTGAACCAAATGCCCCCTCTGTGTGTTCCTTTTCTTCCCCAATTGAAAATTTATTTACTCAAAGAAAGATGATTTTGAACTGAGTTTTGAATTTGAAAAATGCCCAATGAATCTCAATTTAGTAATCTTGTAAAATTTGTAATTATTCGGGTTGGCACTTATGGTCTTTGTTGCTATAAATTATCAAATCTTCGTTCTAGCAAGTTCTCATCAAATTGTCCATGCTCTAATGCCATGAAGATATTTTTATTCACTTATCATACTATGTTGAATGCTTTTATTGCTCAAATCTTTGTTTTCATGTGAATTTTAGGTTTCCCAATATCTCCGCAGCAAAAATTGGGATACTAGGGTTGCTGCTGCTCATGCTGTTGGAGCCATTGCTGAGAATGTTAAGAACACTTCTTTGGCCGAATTATTTGCATGCATTGAGAGAAAGATGTCAGAGTCTGGGATTTCAGGTGCTGTTGATGATTTAGTGGCGTGGCCTAACTTCCATCCTAAGTTTATGGCAAGTCTATCTTTTAGAAGGTTATTTCCGATTCTCCTTTTTGATTTACCTTATTAGATTTCTATAATTGATGTATTTCTGGTTTGCCCGTACAAGTGCATAAGTTTTCTCTCTTGTAGTGACCTAAATATTAGTTAATCTCTACATGGCTGAGATGTTAACTTTTTCCCTTTTAATTGTGACAGCTTTGATATGATCAAGGTGTTGGAGTTTGGTGCTTTGTTAGCATCTGGGGGGCAGGTAATATTTTTGAAATGTTACTTTCTGATGCTATATTTTTCCTCTTCTTGGAATATAACTTCTTTTTCTATTAAAAAAATCTTCTAAAGAATTTAGTAATTGTGCAACCTATTTGGAAGGTGTTGGGATGTGATGCTCATGCTTCAGAAGGTATTTGTTCTATGAAAATTTTAGATCTGCTAGGGATACGCTGAAAGTTGTCCTGTGGCATTTGGTGATGTGAGTGAGACTTAGTAAAATGCAATTTAGAGAAATTTGTGATGTTAGGCAGGACAATGGATAGAAGTCTTATTCTGAAGGGTGGTGCTGTGA
Organism: Malania oleifera; assembly: GCF_029873635.1. Lineage (NCBI taxonomy): Eukaryota > Viridiplantae > Streptophyta > Magnoliopsida > Santalales > Ximeniaceae > Malania > Malania oleifera. The sequence goes on from NC_080428.1 coordinate 12,390,680, forward strand.
GGCAATTTCAGCTGTCAATGTGGTTGATGAGGTTCCTTTAAAGAGGAAACTAGTTGAAGGCTGAAGATAATTTGATGTGATTGGGGAGGTGAATTGCATTACTTGGTTCTTCATAAGGTTGGTAATTGTAAGAGGAAGGGTTTGATTGAAGAACTGGAGATGGATGGTGGTGGGGCTATTAACTGAGAATGAGATTACTGGATAATGTAAGAATTTGTATTTAAGGATGTTGCTTCTAGGGTTATGACAGGTAGTAAGAATTTACATTTAAGGATCTTGCTTCTAGGGTTATGACAGATATTTGAGTTGGGCATCTGATTTCAAATGGTAGGCTTGATGGTTAGAAAGAACATATGATCTTTAAAATGGAGAAAAGAGAAGGCTTTTGGGTCTGATGATTATCTATGGCATTCTATCATGTTTGCTGGTGTAAAGGATTACTTTGAGAGTTTTGCACCAATGATATGGGAAGTGATACTACTAATTTGACTTTCTTTATACTTCTCTTAGAAGGATCAGTTTGTGAAGGTTAAGGATTTTAGGCGTATTAGTTTAGCGATGAGTGTGTGGAAGATCTTAGAAAAAGATTCTTTCAAGTATGCTGGGTTTTGTCTTGGGGTATGTGGTTTCTCATGTCAAGAGTGCCTTCATTAAAGCCAGCCACTAGTTTCTTGATGCAACAATAGTGGCTGATGAAGTCGTGGAGGATTCCTCGAGGAATGATGAAGATTTTAAGTTGGATTTTGTTGAGGCATTGGTAGGACTATGGAAAGAAAGGTTTTGGAAAAGATAGCAGAAATTGAATTAGTGGTTGATTGTCAGATGTGCTAATGACTGCCTAAATCCTGGCTTCAAGCATGGTCTTAAATTTCTTCAGATTTGTTGAAATTTATGTTGATTTTTTTTCTTTCCACCACGCTAAAATCAGGACTGGTTAATTTTCATCTTACTAAAAGTTACATTGAAAATTTCACAAACCACTTTGCAATTATTGAGATCTTGAAATTTCAATGAAATTTGTAGAAAATTTGTCTATGGAACAAAAATTTCTTGAAATTGAAATTGAGATTTAAATTCTTCCAAGTTGAAAATTTTTGCTAGAAATATTTGTTTTTGGTTGAAAATAAAGATTATTACATGAAGAATATGAATGGCAGTTTAAAGTATTTTGAAATTTATGTAAAATAAAATTTAAACATTAACTTCAACACTTTATTCAATTTTTTGCATCTAAATTAGTTTCTTTACATAATGAAATATTTAGCAGATATATGAACTTAATTTATATTGCCTGAATATGGTTAACATTGTATTACAATTATTGCTCCTTGTACACCACATACTTGTCATTAATGGATTTATTTACAAAGTTTTAGTTCTAGGTCTTGTATTATTATGTCTACTAATGGCTTTTAGTTCCATAAAAAATAATATTTTGACTAATAAATTTTATTTTTTTTCAAAAAAAAGTGAATTGAAATTGATATATTTCATCAAATTTCTGTAGAACCCTTGAAATTTCGTTTGAAGTGAAAATTTAAAACCTTGGTTTAATGGTTGCTGAGGAAGTGAGGAGATCAATTGTTTCTCTTTCTTTTTATTAGTTGTAGTGTGCTTGGCCTCTCTTTTTCTTTTTACTGTAGGAGTTAGGCAAGGTTTGGGAAGAGAAATTTTATTAGTGGTTGTTTGTTGTCAGCTGATCTGTTATTGTTAATGGAGTGTAAATCTTGGTTTAAAGGGTCCTGAGAATTGGGCAAGGAGGTTAACTGTCCTTTTTCATTGTTCTATGGTACAGCTTTCTCCTTTTTCGAAGAAAAATTTAGGTTCACAGGATTGTGTAAAATGCTTTTCGAGAGTTTAAAAAGCTCACGGGCTTTTAAAAGCTGGGGATCTATGGCTTTTGAAAGATAGAAGCTATTTTTTTTTTTTATAGAAAACAAGCTTATATGTTATATTCCACTCGTATGCTGTCTTACAATTATTACAAAGCTGCTCTCCAGAAATTTGATCATTTAAAATGAATATGCTTACTGCTTAACTTTTCAAGTGCTCGACTTCTCTTCTACTGTTCAACAACCCCCTCTCTTTCTCTCTCTCTCTCTCTCTTGGGTGAGGGGGAGGGTGCAGCGGTTTTTGACTTAGGTCTGGTGAAGGGGATTAAGATCTCTAGGGTGAGGGGGTTTTGACTTAGGTCTGGTGAAGGGAATTAAGATGAGTTCCAAGATCATCTGTCATCATTATATTTTGCTAGTGGCAGTTTTTTAGTCTTGTCTAGAGACATGGATAAGTTTTCCATTGTGTTTACTACTTTGCAGGTGTTTTGAGATGATTTCAGGTTTACTGATTAATTATAATAGTGAATTTTCCTATTTGTTGGCTATTTTGTGGCTATTTGAGATGATATGAGGTTTAACAATTTGGTTGCTTGTGTTGTCACCTATTGGCTAGGTCGTCATTCTTGGGATTCCCTACCTCAGAATGTTCTAATAGGTTAAGGCTTTGTTTGGTAATTCTGTAGCCGTGTGAAGAAGTACTCTAAAGAAAATTAGGGGTGAGCATGGTTTGGTTTCACTTTGGAGAGAATACAAATCATAAATGGGCCAAATTTTGACTCCTTCAAACTTATGGTTGATGATTTGCATCAACTCTTTAGAGATAAATTTTTAATTTTAATTAAATTGAGATTTATGCATGAAATCTTGCAAAACGAGCCAAAAATAAACTAGCATATAAACTTAACCTATTGCAAAAAATCAAACATCCTACAGCTCACTATATCTTAGTAATATCAACTGAAAAAGCATCGCAAACTACCGTAACATTGAAAAATGAAAAAAAAAAAAATGTCCAAATGTTGAAATCTTGAAACACTTATAAATATTTAAGTTATATATATGCATTAGTTTGGTAGATTGGGTTGGTTTTTCACATCTGTCGAACTGCCGCCCAAACTGATCTGTTTGGCAAAATTTTAAACCATATCCAAACCGCCAATTTTGGAAACTGAACTAAATCAACCAGAAGTGCTTGCTTGGTTTGTTCCCAAACTGATGCTTTCCCCTACAAGAAATCGCTTTGGAGAAGTTGTTGTGGCTTTTCTCTTGAGAACTGTTGGTGAATGTTTTGAATAAGTTGTTGTGAGTAGCAGCTAAGCTTTACTTTTCAAATGAACAAATAATTGTATTAAAGAAGGAAAGGAAAAGTACAGCAAAGGCAAGAAAATTTTAAAAAAAATAAGGGTAAACAAGATATCCTCTAACAGTGAAAGTAGAACACCAAAAGAAAAAGGAAAATAATTGCAAGATAACTCTAAGAAGTAAAGCAATCCAGGCTGCAAGTCCTCCAGAGATACACATGCCTAAAAAAACCATTGGCTAGACACTGTAATGGTGCAAGAGATACCACTTTGCTCCAAAGAAAATTATGGGAAATGGCAACACCTCTGGCATTTCCATCCAACCAAATATACCAAATGATAGCAAGATTGTTGCAACACCTCAAGACTTTTGTCTCCTTGCCCCTAGCTAACCCCCTAAATGTAGTAGTGTGGACAACCTCCAAAAAAGGAGGACAAACCCAAATCCTGTCGAGTACTATGCGAATTATTCTGAAAGACCTAAGCAAAAGGATAATGTAAGAATGAGAGAGCAAGTCTCTCCATTCATAAACTGAAGTCTTTAGTATTGATTTTTCCCATGTAAAAGCCTTTTATCTTTGAAGGAGTTTTGCCTTTCCATATAAAACAATAAAGAGGAGAAAAATATTATCATTAGGACTATGGAAATGGAGATGAGAAAAGAAAGACTTGCAAGAATAATCCCCAAAAGAATATAAACCCCACCCCCCCCCCCCCCCCCACCCTCCCAAAAAAAATCCTTCTTCTCACTCTAACTTCTGCAGCTACGCTTTGTTGTGTGTGCTAGTATTTCTATGAACAATAATATGGGATAGTAACAGCCATTAATTTATTAGTCAACCTTTGGAGAAGCTGCTGCAGAAAGCAACAACCTCTTTTGTGCCATGGTTTTCAAATTATGCTACACTCTTTTTTTTTAAAACTAAACACTAAAAAATACTGCATTTACTGTCCAAGGATTGTTGTCTGAAAAGCATTACCAAACAAAGCCCAGATGTATGCAAGCTCTTAATTTTCGATTTCAGCTAAAATTTTGAAGCTCCGAAAGTACAGAAATATCTTTGGAAATTTCAATTTCCCTTTGGAAAATTTGATGGAAATTAGTAGTAAAGCATGGAATTATTTTATGAAACTTTAGAAATGGTTAATAGACATATAAATGTAAGTTTTAGGACTAATATGTTACAAATTAAATACTTATCTTGTGTATGAGATGCAATAGTTGTAATAGAATATGTGCATTAAACATATAAGGAGGGGGCGGGGGACAGCATTATCTTCTCCCTGTGCTTGTTTGTATTGTCTTTCTTCCTGCTTAATGATGTGATTTCCTCATTTAATATTCTTAAGTGGGATTTTTTTGTTGGGACTTTTAGAATGACGCATAGGTGAGGGAGCTGTCTTTTTTCCTCATTTTACTGGAGGTTGGCTTATCTTCAGTAGGAGTAATGGTAGAGTTTGGTCTTTGAATTCATTAGGGGATTATTTATATAAATCTTTTTTCTCTTATCTCTCTAAATTGATGTGGTTTCCCTCTTTATCGGAGTATTTGGGGGGCTAAGTTCCATCTTTAAAGGCATTTGTTTGGCTGGTGGCCCTTGATGGAGTCGACACGAACAATCTGTTGCACAGTAGTAGGCCTTCTAAAAGCTCTGTTGCTTGATATGCGTTTCATGTGTGGTTATAATTCAGAGGATGTGTTGCAATTTTTTATTCACTGATGCGGCATTATGAAGGCCAAAACACTATCAATTGCGGCATTATGAATACTCAAGAGGCGACAAAGATAAGGAAAAGCTACAGAAAAAGAAACATCACTTATTCAAAGATCTTCTCATAAATGAGCTTGAAGCCCATTTCCAAGTAGAGATCTGATAAATGCATTTCTAAAGGCTGCTATGGGTAACACTAACACCGAAATTAGTATCCCAACCATTGTTACCAAACTTATTTTTTATATCTTTGCGCCAAAGGGAATTAATTTCCAAGGGAAAATGCCCTAACAATTGCACCAATGTTAGGGCATTGGTGCACATCTAGAGGAATTTTGAAAATATTTAAAAAATAACATTTGTAGAAGATCAAACATGCTTGAATTAAAGTAGTTAATCCACCTAACGGTCCTAGAAAGCATTCAACCAAGGTTTACTGTGAACTCCTTGGTAGGTTTAAAAAGGAATTAAAGAATCAAGCACCTAGCCAAGGAAGCCAAGCCAAGTAACTCAACAGATTGTTTCATAGCTGCCAGACTACTCGTAGGCATACCAATCCTTAATGAAGAGATCCTCTAAAATGTTTGTGACAAAAAGTTGTAAGAACATTTAACCGTCCTTGTGAAAACCAACAAGATTAAATCATGCATGAACCCACTTTCAACCGCACACTGCTAACCATCATACCCATTACATCAACAACCATACATACCCCCTCTCGAGTTGGAAACTGAGTCTATGGCTGACTATTGGCAACAATAAAAAAGTAGCTGAGGGCAAACAACCCCAAATCCAGCTGCATTTAAGATCGAAGCCCTTCCGCTCAAGAACCTTGTCTAGAGAGCTCCAACTCACTTGAAATTGTTTTTTACTTTTGGGGTGGAGTGGCTAGTGTGACACTTGAATTTTTTGAAAAAAGAAACAAAATCTACGGTTTTTAGGCAAAATGGGGCTGTATTATTTATCAATTTAATTGGGTATGGTTGGAACTTGGAATGGAAGATTAGAATTTTCATGAGGCAGTTGATATCTTATCTTCATCCTCTTATTGTTTTCTTCTCTTAATAAATTTCTTCTTCCTTTCCATTTTTCTTTTTATTTATTTAGGAAAATATGGAACTGTTCTTGTTGATGCTTGGTAGTGATTTTAATGGCTTTATCAATCCTCAAAATTAATTAGATGTTTTGACTCACAAGTTCTTATTAATGTTCTCAAAAGCTGTTGAACTCATTTTTGGGTGGCCCTCATTGGCCTCTTCTATGCCCAATTCCACTTTATCCCCGTATCCCTACTTTGGGAATTCAAACCTTGGTTTCCTATATGGGAATTGGGAGGTAAGAGCATTGGACTCACACACCCATATCCCCAATCCCCGTGTGGTTTACAAAATGAAATTGAAGCAGGAAAGGAATCGAGGGAGGAATGAAATCAAGGTAGGAATGGAATTGCTTTCAGAATGCAATTATTGTGCTTGATTTGTAACATGGAATGACTATAGGAATCCCAATTTTTATTTCTATCCAACATTTGGTTTTCTTCAATGGCTTCTACAATGGAAATGAGAAATAAGCCATTTTTTATCAATGCCCCTAAGACATAAACTATTTAATTTTGTATTTATTGAAGTTTTTTATGATAGCGATTATTATTTGTGTCATTATTTTTATTGTATCGTTGTTATTATCTTTTATTATTTTACAATAATTATTATCATTAAAACAATAAGTATTACTTTTTCCTTTTCCATTATTATTGTTCTTGCTGTTATTCTTATTTTTATAATAATTAATATTATTTTTATGGTAATTATTATTAGTTATTATTATTTTTCTATACTTTTTAAAATTATTATCCTTAAAATAAGAATAATTATTTTTATTTTATTATTATTATTATTATTATTATTCTTGTTATTATTATTATTATTTTTTTAGTAATATAATTTTTATTGTAGTTATTGTTAGTTATTATTTTTATAATAATATTAATAATTGGTATTATTATTTGTTTTTGTTTGATTACTATTATTTATTACTATTTTTATAATAATTATCATCCCTAAAATAATAAATATTATTATTTTTTTGCCATTATTATTATTATTATTATTATTGTTCTTTTTATCATTGTTTTATAATAGTAAATATTATTGTTGTTGTAATTATTATTAGTTTTTATTATTTTTATAATAATTATTATTGTTCATGTTTTTATTATTATTTTTAGAGTTAAAATTATTATTTATTGTAATTATTATTTTTATAATAATTAGTATTATTATTTTTTGTTTTATTATTATTTTTATTATTTTGTTATTATTTTTATAATTATAATTAGTATTATTATTATTTTTGTTTGATTATTATTATTATTTTTATAATAGTTATTATTATTATTAGTGCAGTTATTATTATTTTTCTTGTTTTTATCATTATTTTTTAATAATTATTATCCTTAAAATAATAATATATATTTTTGCTTTTATTATTATTGTTGTTCTGTTGTTATTATTATTTTATTAATAATGAATATTATTGTTATTGTAATTATTATTAGTTACTATTATTATTTTATAATAGTTATTGTCCTTAAAATAATAATAATTATTTTGCATTATTAATATTGTTATTGTTTTTATTTTTATTTTTGTAATAATAATTAGAATCATTACTATTTGTTGTTGTTTTTATTCCATTTTTATTATAAAATGAGTTTGATTCCATAGAATGAAGATGGATTCCAGCCCATTTGGATTGGAATCACTATTCCACCGTTCGCAGGAATTGCATTCCGTCCACCCTTGATTTTGAAACCAAATGCAGAGATGCAATTCCATTCCTGAACTTTGATTCCATTCCAAGCCTGATTCCGCTAACTAAATGGGGGGTAAATATTGTGTTGTTATATAATCAATAAATGCAGCATTTTTATGACAATGAGCCTGCCACTTGTATTTTGTTATTATAGTGCCCCCAAATTCTTGTTATGAGCCCCATTGTTGCATGTGTCCCTTTCTTCTGTAGTCCTTAGGTTAGTGGTGGATCCAGGACCTGGGGGGGACTGAGTCATTTGTGTTTTGAACAAGACAACTCTTAAAGTTTTATAGGATTGAGGGTTTTACAATTGTTTTTTCATAATCATAAACTATTATTTTACGTTTTGTTTGCAAAGTACCATTTAGTAGGAATATATTAATCATAATAGGTTAGTTATAATTATACAAAAAGTTATGCTGTTAAAGGGCAGGCCGGTGCACAAAGCTTCCGCGTATGCAGGGTCCAGGGAAGGGACGGACCACAATGGGTCTATAGTACGCTACGCAGCCTTACCTTGCATTTTTGCAAGAGGCTGTTTCCACACCTCGAACCCCGTGACCTCCAGGTCACACAGTGACAACCTTACCGTTGCGCCTAACAAAAATTTATGTTGTTAGCACGAAGAAAATAACAAAGTGAAACTTTTTTGAATCCATAACGGGGAATATATAAGGAATAACTATTCCCATATTTCACCATGTGAATGTTTACTATGTTATTACATGTTGGATGAAATAACAGGGAATATATAAGTAGCTATTCTGTCTACTCCCAAATTTCTCATTGCATGAGGAATAGTTATTCCATGAACCAAACGTAACCCCTAGTTTATTACTTTGGCATGGCATTAGAGTGCTCATAAAAAAAAGTCAACTTTTCACTATATTCATTTTAACAAATGATACACCTAACAATTGCATTCAGCTTGTTTTCATGTTTAGGAACTGCTCCATAATAAACTTATTTGTAATGCTACGAAAATTTCTCTATTGGTTAAGTGACTAAATAATCATTTATTCAAGAATTTATGATTTAGTATGGAAAAAACAGCAATTTAGGATTCACCTCAAATTAGGACTCGTAATATTTTAACTTATTATTCTCAGACATTTTATGAAACTTTTAGAAGATATTGATAGGAATTTGGGAATCTAATCCTGTTTATTTAAATTAGCTTTGAATTTAAAAAAAAAACTAACTAAAAGTTGAATTAGCCGCCAAATTTTATTTATTTGAATTCAAACCCTTTTATTGAGTGGGTTCAATTCTTAAAAATTTTGCTACTCCAAATATTTTATATATATATATATATATATTTTATATGTATATATATATATTACTAACAGTTCTTTGTGAGTTGAATGGGGGCTATAGCCCACACTCAACCAAACACAGATCTGCCCCTGCCTTTGTTTAATTTCATGGCTCTGCTGTGTTCTTGATGTGCGAAAGCTTGAATTTAAAAAAAAGGCATAATAGCAATGTACGTTTCATGGACTTATTGTATGCACTTTTTGTTGGAACAAGATGGCATCCTTATTCACAATAGATAGGGATGGCCTTCTCTAAAACCTTAATTGCACCTCTACCAACTACAGTGTAATTATACTTATGCAACTTCATTTCGGTTTTTGTTCCTAATCTGATAACTATGCATATGTTTGTTGAAATACTTATAAGTTTCAATTCAGGAATACGATGTGGCAAATGATAATACTAAGAATCCAAGGGAGAGATTGGCTCGTCAGAAACACAATCTCCGCCGCCGTTTGGGTTAGTTAAGGCGACACTTTTTGTTTTTGTTTTTCTTTATTATTGATCAATGTTTCACCAGTATTTTACCATGATTATTTGTTGATTTAAATATTTACAGTCTGCTATATCATAGGTAATATTTGACTGTGACTTGAGATTTAGTTTTTGTTTTTCTGTTTGTTGCATGGGTTTTTCTCCCATTCCTTGAGCTTCATATACTATGAAAAATCTGCAAATGGCTATTTGGAGATCCTTTGACTGATCAGTGGAGGGATTAGAGAGCTTTCCTGCTGACGTTTAAGTGTAATTTTGATTAATGTAAAAAGTCAAATTTACCCTCGAAAGGACATTTATTTAGTCATTGACATAATTTTTGTCTCCTGTACTCTGGTCTTGCTTTATTATTTCTGCTGTTATAGTTGCTAGTAGTTTTATTTGTCTTCTTTTAAGACTCAAGCTTTTCAAATCTTTTATCAAAAAAGGGGTTCTTAATTCCTTCTGGAAATTTTTGCCATTTTGCATGAGACTTGGTTATGTGAAGTTTGATCATAGGTATGAAAAACTGCAGAAACCTGTTAATTCAAGCATACTTTCTGTTTTTGTTCTGAGTCTGGTGTTGTTTGAGAAGTCAGTTTTTCTTTACTTGGTGAAAGCATAAAAGAATTATCGTACATTTTTTTCCCTGCTCTTTTTGTTTTCTTTTTGGTGTGCTATTGTTTCTTTCCATGCTATTTTGTAAGTTTCTTCCTTTCATATGTCAGGGAATTCTGCCTCTGACATTGTGAAATTTTAGTTGTACATGTGATTATTCTTTTTGTTGGCAGTGTCTCTCCGCATGATTATTTGTTTCAGTTTTTGGATTCTTTTCAAGTTGCACTTTACAATTGCCATATTCAGTACTGCAGACTTGACTATTCCTCTGAACAGGTTTGGACATGTGCGAACAGTTCATGGATGTCAATGATATGATAAGAGATGAGGATCTTCTTGTGCATAAATTTAATTCCCATGGAAATGGGATTGGCCGTGGTTTCACATTTCCATCTCAGAACATTCGGCAACTAGTTGCCAATATGGTTCCTGGTTTCATGTCTAAGAGGCCAAGTGCGAGAGAACTGAATCTCTTAAAACGAAAAGCAAAGATAAATTCAAAAGACCAAACTAAAGGCTGGCCTGAGGATGGTGAAACAGAAGTATCATATTCTGAAAATACAACAGTATCAAAGGGCATATGTTCAGGTTCATTATCTAACAAGGTATTTCTATTTTCTACTAAAAAATTCTACTACGTTATTAGTACAGTTATAAGTTGAGAATAAGTTGAAATGTTACCTGCATGCATATTTCTGTTTCGTTCTCGATGTATTGCTTCTGTCAAAAAATGTCTTCCTCCTGAAACTTCTAACAAGCATCTAAAAATAGGATCACTGAGTGATCTGGATAAGTAAGAAAGTTGAGGATCAAAGACCTGATCGATGTTTCAAACATGGTAAGACCTCATTTTGGCATGACATAATAAATAAATATTATTATGTAAAGTAATTTTAAATAAGCCACATCTGGAAGCATTTAGATAAAACACAAAGCGAATAATGGCACTTTAGAGCTAGCTGCATGGTGGTCAAACCGTGGATTCTATTACTTTCTGGCACATTTTTCAAATATTTTACCTCTTAAGCTGGTTCAAACTGCTTCATGCAGCCAGATCAGCAGTTCAGCTGTGGCCAACCTGTTCTACCACTTAACGTTTAAAACTTAAAAGTGAACTGGAAAATGAGACAGAGCAAGTGGCAGGCTGTATGTCTGTTTTCTAATCATTGTGTGATAGCTTCATCCAGTTTTCCTATGGATTGTGATAAATTGCTGAGAAGGTGGTATCGATTAGCATTAAACAAGGAGGGCAGGACCATATTGAGATCAAGATTATTTTTCTACACTTTAAATCTGAGGTTTTTTTAATGTGTTTTTCCAGATAGAAAAAAAAAGCATTGTTTTAAGAGAAGGAAAAATATATAAAACAGAAGACCATAAGTCCACTCAAAATAGAAGGAAAAACATAATAACAAAATGAAAGATTGACGCTCTTGGGGATATTTCTTATCTGCCTCCTTCTCTGCTCGAAGTTTTGGAGGATGTATCTATCTTTGAGGAGGGATTGTGTATAGGCTTTGCTGCGACTAATCAATGTAGGGATGGGTTATTAACTGATCCTGTAGAGGTGGTTAGGGCAGGATGCAGGATGTTTCAAAAAACTTTTGGATAATGTGGGTTTGTGGCTGGCTGATCCTGGAGGGAATGAAGTTCGATTGGATGGGGCTAAAGGAAAACCGATCACAGCTCAAAGGAGCTAGCAAGATTAAAGAGGTCTATCAATTACAAAGGGAAGGGCTTAAAGAGGAACTTCATTAAAAAGCTGGGAAAACAGGTAGAGAAAAGGAGAATAAGTAGCCTAACAAAAGAAAATAGAAAATACAACTACATCGTCTTTGTAAAGCACTTCAATCTCTGGTAATATCTTGAAAGCAGCATCCCTTGAAACAGCCAGCACTGTAATTCTAAAGGCCCCTAGTTTCTTATTTTTCTTTTTTTTTTTCCTTGTTTTCTTTTAATTTTTTGCTTTGAGGATTTGTTATCCTCTCCAAGATTGTGATTCTCTCTATTGTCTTTCTTAATTTATTTTCACTTGCAATTAAAAAAAAACTATAATACAATGAAACAAAGAAAAACACAAAACAGAAACTATTATGATAAAGATCATCGGTGACTCTGAATAAGAGAAAAGGGAACTCTTGCAAACCAGCTATTGATGCCCAAAGAGAAGTGTAGAAAACTACTCTCCTAAAGAAAAAGACTTCTACTCTGAAATACTCTCAAATTTCTCTCTAACCAAATGGACCACATAATGGCCATTAAGACACAAGCCCATGAGATTCTAGCATCTTTCCTTCTCCCAAAATCCTGAAATTTAGTAACAACTCCTGCAAGACAATGCATTGAGTAGACTGATAGATAGGGCTATAGATCAGGAGTAGTGAGAGGTATGGAGGTAGAGAGGGAGGTGGTGGTTGTTTCTCATTTTGGTTTGCAGATGACACTGTTTTTCTTAGATCATGATATTGATTCGTCGATAAATATTTTTACCATTTTAAATATTTTTGAATGCTTCTGATCTCAAAATTAACCTGGAAAAGAGTGGAGTTGGGGTTGTAAATCTTAGTTCTGGTAGGATTTTGGAATTTACTTCCTTAGTTAAGCATTGTGTTTTAGATTGACCTTTGACTTACTAGGAGTCCCTTTGGGAGGGAAATCTTGTTCTTCAGCTTTTTGGGATCCTGTAGTTACTAAGGTGACTAAGCATTTGGATTGGTGTAAAGGTGTGTTATTCTTTTTAGGTGGCAATATGCCTCTCATTCAGGCTACCATTTCTTTGTATTATTTATCCTTGTTTAGGATTCTTGGTTGGGTAGTTAAAAAAATTGAGAGGATAATAAGGGATTTTTGTTGTATAAGTGCAAGGAGGGGATTTTTTTCTTGGAAATTTGGTGTCTAAAAACACTGCTCTTCTGGGTAAATGGTCGTGGTGGGTTCCCTTTGATGTGAACTCCCTTTGGCTTAGGGTTAGAAGAAGTAAATTTGGTTTCCATATTAATGGGCGGGGTTCTAATATGTGTCTTAGATGTTGTGTCCTTTATGTTCATCTTGCATGTTTTACCCTTCATTGATTTCCTTGACTAAGTTTAAATTGGGAATGGTACTCATATTCGCTTTGGGGAGCATGTTTGGGTTGAGGAATGTCCTTTGTTCTTGCTTTTGTTCATTAATATCATATTTTTTTCCTTCCTAATGCTGTTATTTCTTCCTTCCAAAGTCCAGATGTGATCTGTTTCTTGGGATTTCCATATTTAGAAGGGATTTAGTGTTAGAGAGCTGCATGTCTCTAACTGGAGGGATATAAGGGTGTGGTTAGTTTTTGTGTGAGTACTGTTGGAAGTCCTTGTTTAGGCACCCTATCAGGAATAATATGTCTTTACCTTACATTGCTGCATATGGGAGGCTAAAGTCCCTTCTAATTAGAGTATTTATTTGGTTGTTGGCCCTTAATAGAGTTAACATGGACAATCTGCTGCAGAGTCGGAGGCCTTCATAGGCTTTATGCAACCGTTTCCCATTTATTTTTGCACTATTCGGTTGTTTGGGACATGTGTAATGGAGTTCTTGTTTCATTTGGGGAGGCTTGGGTCCTGAATAATGTAGAGGAGCTTTTTTGCATATCTTTTACAGGTTTTTTGAAGATTAAGGATGCAGGTTGGTTGTGGAGTGGTGTTTTTTTTGCTATTTTGGGTGATTTGGTTGGAACAGAGCATGCATATTTTCTATGAGAAGAGATTGTTTTATCCTTTCTTTGGGATGTGATGCGGTATTTAGCCAGGGCATTTTGTGCTGGTTGTTTCAAGGGCTTTTGTTTTGAGGATGTGAAGCGTGACTGGAAGGCTCTATTGGGCTGCTTGTGTTTTATTTTTTGTTGTGCAAGGATTCCTTGTCCTCTTTGTTGTACATTGTCTTCTTGTCTAGTAAGTATTCTTTTTCTTTTTTTAAAAAAAATGTCCAAGAAAAAACTACAATATCCAATTAGAAGGACAATGTAGTATATGATGAGCAGCGGTCACAGTGTGCTGTTTGCACAAAAACACACAAATCAGATGATAGAACCTTATCAGGTATCCTCTTGTGCAAACAATCATCAGTATTTGTCTTGTTCAAAACCACGCACCAAACCAAATCCATAACCTTAAAAGGAACCTTGGCCTTCCAAATTAATTTATTCAAGAGGAAAGGTTGATTAGTTGGGGACTGGACAAGATAAGAAATAGAAGGATCTATAAGAGAAACTATCAGCATGATCAAAAACGCCAAAGTCTCTTATCCAGAGAAAAAAGAAACCACACAAGTTGAGATGTGAACTCAAAGAGCTATATTCCTCCACCTTCCTATCGTTAAAAATTATTGAGAAAAAAATGAAGATTCCTTGTTAGTAAGTTTCTAATTTTATTATATATATGTTTGTTTAATTTTATGAACATTAGGGTATTTGGACTATGTTATATTTGATGGACATTCTGAAATTTTTTGCATGGACATTTGGCGGGCTTAGGTTTTTAGGACACTATATATTGCATCTGGTTGGGTTCTGTTAGTCAAAACTTCTATTTTACGAAGTTTACTCTCTTTTTCCTGTTAGAAGTAGTTCTGCAAGTCTATGAATAGGTTGGGTTGGGCTCAAAATTGCTAATTGAAACAATGAGGTTGGTATGAGAAAAAACTGAAACCAATGTCAAACTTGGGTATGGTTTGGATTGGTTTGGATCCATTTGGTATTTGTTGGTTTGGGTTGAGTTGGTCGGGTTGGCTTGGCGGTTTAGTTTTAAATTTTTTGAAGCAACAAATAATGTGGAAGAGTATGGTTAATATTGAAATTTTGCAGAACATATACAAGATCAATGGGAAATAGAAAGTGAAATGTCATGTATAAATGCTCTTGTCATCAAGAGAAACAATAAGATCCATTGGTAAAGGTAATGCTACAGGGAGTGCAATCCTAACTATTTCTAACTCGAGCTCATCAAACTTGAAAACTAGTGTGACAAACTAAATTAATGGTGCAAGTTCCAAATGGCTCTAAATATTCACATTAAATTTTCTAGAAAGAGTTAAAGGAATCTTGGCCTCAAGGCAGCAGCCTGCAGCCTTCTCTCCCTTTATTTTAGTTGTTTTCTTTTAATTTTTTTCCCTGAATTATACCTGTGTTTGGGTTTATTTGGGTGATTTGCACATTAAAACTGTCACCCAATCCACATGTTTGATTTATATGGAGTTTGAATCCACTACCCAACCCAAGCATTGGATCATTTTTAGTGTGTGGTTTGGGTGAGGTTGGCTGGATCTGTCGATGTTCCTTTGATTAATGCAATAGGGAACAGTTCTTAGAATTTTTTTAAGAGATGGAGGTGTCGGTGGAGGCATTTTACACCTAATGAGACGATGAGACGACGTGTAAGCCTTTAAATTTTAATTTTTTTTCAAAAATGTATAACATTTTTTTGTATACTAGAAAAAAATTTAGAGAAAATCAGTGCAGTTTTGTGCCAAATGAGACAGAATTGAAACAAACAAACAAAAAGAAACAGCTATTATATGAGAGAGATAGTCAGCTCATGGTTGAGCAAGCAGAGTAGGTGAAGTGCTGTTCTAAAATAGCAGATAAACAAATGTGTTTGTGCTAATAAATATCACAAAAATTATGTGCAGGCGCAGGAGGAAGAAAGCCTGAGCAAGAACGAGTGCAAGTTGCTAAGCTTTAAAATTGAACTCCCAATGCTTCTATTAGTATCTATTCTTGGCCCAACAGAGTGTAAGTGAAGGTCAGGTCAGAATATCAGATCCCAGTTCACGTGTCGTACTGCGATCCTGTTCCTGTTCCATGAATCAGAATTCCATGTTCTAGGTAACGCTGCTTCTGAGCAGGTGATGCAATCTAATGAGTTGCTTGTTAGGATTCTTGATATTGTAAGAACCTTGAATACTCTTCCTGTGAGATGGTCATACTACGCTTTTCTCCTGAAGAAGTCCCCGATGAGGGAAACAAACTCTTGGGATTTGGGGTTGCCATTCCAATTTCCAACACACCAACAGCCTCAATACGGCAGCAAATCAGGAATACACAGCGAAAGAAATGCTCTTGGAATTCCGAAAGTGAACTTTCAGACCGATAGAAACTCCACAAAAGAGTCAACCACTGATTCAACCATGAACAAGTCAGCAATTATCAGACATAGCTTTGCCACAGCCCCCAAAATTTAGCCTACACACTGCCACTGCCACAAGGCACCAACTGATCACCTTAATAATACCAAAGAACAACTAATGAATTGCCAAACGTGAATGATTGAAAAAAGTTAAATCTTTAAACAAAAAAACATGATCAACAACTTAATATTATGGTGTATGGAAGGATTCAAGACATTCTGGAGAAAAAAATGCAGCAAACACTGCCCAGAAAGTGTCTCCCATGGTGGCGTGTGTGTCAGGATTGCTGGCAGTTGGCTGACTCATGGGGGTTTGTGCCGTGGTTTCCAGTGATGGGATTTTACAGGGCTACAGATCGGAGGATTCTGTTAAGTATGTGATTGGTTTTATGAAATATGGAAGGGTTTTGATAGTTGAGGAGGGCAGGACGACCAGGGTAATTTCTAGTGACAGCTGAGTTTTCCAGCAATCCCTGGACTGGTTTCAAGGCTGTAGGAGTGTTTGTTGACCCTCTCATACTGGAGTGCTGCTGTAGGAGTGTTGGTGGTAGGGTTTAGAGTTTGGTTCAGTGGTGGTGGTAGGGTTTAGGTTGGATCTTGCTCTTGTACCATGTTGTATAATTGGGTAAAATGGAAAACCTAATCACAATATTAGGTCTATCCCTCTATTTATCATATTTGTCAAGTACATGTCATTCAAATGACAATAATGCCCTTATTCACACTAAGATAACTCTAGTACATACTAACAATTCTAAATGACCAAATAACCATTAACAGAAAAAATGTTTTCTTTGTTGAAGGAAACTTGAACTCCTAGATACAAGATGAAGGATGAAAAAAGGGCACGTAAGATATGATAAGATGGCCAGAAAAGGGCTTGCATGAGAATTCTCCCAAAGAGTCCAGAACCCACTCCCTATGACCCTTCCTATTAGAAAACTGACCTCCCTGACACACACAACAAAGAAGGTTGCTCTCATAATATTATTGGTTTTCTTCTTGCTTGAGTATTGCCTTGATTCCAATTTTTGATGTATCAAAGCGCAATCTTAATGCCTAATCAAAATCTGGCGGAGATAGTGCAGGTGCTTCGTCTTTTAATAATTCTGAAATTTTCTTTAGCTTTGTTATCCCACTTAATGATGTCTGTAAAATGATGCTAATTGTTAGCCCGGTATGGCCTTCAAGGTTTTTGTTTTGGGTTGTGGGAGGGGGGGTTGAATAGGTGGTGGTATAAAGTCCTATGCATAAACAAATTTCGAATGTGGAGTGCAGAAGCAAGCTGTGAATTGATGATAAATAATCCAAAAGCTTCTGAATACTACTCCGAACAGCCCTTTTTAAGGTTGTAGGGTTGCCCTAGTAAGGAAACCATCTAGTCCTTAAATGTAGGGGCTGTGAATCTATCCAGCACAAATTAAAACATGAAGTAACCAAAACAGCATTAAACAAACAATCATGATTGGCAATCCCTGAAGAGTCAAAGGTCTTGAGTTAGGGAAAGTCAAAGAAAGAGTCGAATATTGGTTCATTGTCTGCTTTGGACTCATTCTTTAGTGAGTACTTTGACCTGGGAAATGAGGAAGCAAAGTAAAAGAGTAAGAATGAACTGAGGCAACCGACAAGATCTCCCTCTTATTGAATTTTTTGTATGGGAGAATGAAGCAAAGCTAAGAATGGGCCGAAACAACTTGCTTAAGAAGTCACTACTTTTAAAACAAATGCCTAAGGACCAAAATACCCCTATCAAGCCTAAATGATTATCTCTGGGAGGGAAGGGCATGTTTTAAAATATTTCAATAGAATTGGCACATTTAGTGAACTTCCGTGCCTTTTTACTGTAGGGGCCCAGATAAAATAGTGAGGGGCTTAAAGAGCTACCACTACTAATTTTAGAGTCCCATGTATGATCTGAAGTGTTTACATAGGGCAGAAATATGGGTTTTTTTTGGATGAATGGGTTCACCCTTTGATAATATGGATTCTATGCAAGCTGAGATAAAAATTATGATTTGGCGACTTATTCAAATGTAGTTGGTCTTTTTCCATAAATTTCTTTTCAAAAACAGAATGCTGAAGGAATTTTGTTATTAGATCTTGAGTGCAAGGATGGGGATCTCATGTAATTTTTCTTGTTCTTTTTTTATTTTTGTATTTAAGAGGACATCTCATCCTCTGCTGTGTGATTTTCTCTTTTCTATTAATGACTTTCTTTTTCTTTCAAAGTGAGAATGTTGGAACGGTAGGAGTAGGGATTTAAAGCAGACAATTGGGTGTTAATGCTGATAGATCAAGTTTAAATACTGTTGTTAATGCTCGTATTGGGGGAGCTGCCAAGTAATTTTTGTAATGAAGTGGTTAAGAATTCTCAGGTGGAGTAGGAGATGCAATCAGATGGAGGCTAGAATGCAGAAAAGCTTTGGCAATTGGTTGCACCAGGAGGTGGTGAGTACTCCTGGGAAAGCAAGGATGGGAAAGAATGCAAAAGGGCAGTGGATATGAAGGTGTATAAGCATCAACCAGCAAAGAAAGGAAAGGTATGAAAAGTTTGTTTCGTAACAATTGTAAAAAAAGAATGGTGTCCTCAAGCTACATGGCTCCTCACTTTGCAAGGGTAGGGAAGGGCCATCATAGAGTACACACTTGTATCCCTGCTTTTATGCAGAGAGGCTGTTTCCTTGGACTGGAACCCATGATCAACTGGTCACAAAGGAGCAACCTTACCATTGATCCAAGGCCTGCCCTCATGCTTCTTAACAATTGTATGAACTCAAACATGCGGAGGGGAGAATTTTAAAAATAGATAATTCTGGAAAGTTTTATGCTGTGGAATCTCAGAACTGTTCTAAGTCTGTTCAGAAGGAAAAAATGGAATGGGGGAATATTCTGGAGGGGACTGTGAGTAAGATAGTGATTTTTCTTGTGATAGTGGTCTTTTGTTGGATGAGATTTGCAAAAATATGGATTATATTTATGATTGTTTTGACACTCTTGGGGATATTTTTTTTGTGCCCCCTTACTCACTTGACAGTTGATGTTTCTATCTTTGAGGAGGTGAGGATTGGGTGTACGCTTGGCTGTGACTATTCAATGTATGGATGGGTTATTATGTATTTTTAGGTGGAGGGAGGTTAGTGCACATGATGTTGGTGCTCCAAAACTTCTGGATGGTATGGGAATATGGCTGGCTGATGCTGGAGGGAATGAATTACCATTGGAAGGGGCTAAAAGGAAAGCATGCAGAAGTCAGCAAAAACTGGCAAGATTACATAGCTCTATCAGTTATGAAGGAAAAAGGCTTAAAGATGGGTTTTCTGAATTAGGATTTTTTAGTTTTTGTTTCGTTTAACGATGCGTAGTGTAGACCTATTGTGGTCCGCCCCTTTCCCGGACCCCACATACGCTGGAGCTTTGTGCACCAGGCTGCCTTTTATTTTATTTTATTTATTTATTTATTTTTAAGGTTCTTCTTTCCTCTAAGCTGTAAATCTCTCTTTTCTCTTAATAAATTCCCTTTTAGTAAAAAGAAAGAGTACAGGTTGTGGAACATCTTTTCTTTCCTTGAGCCTTTGAGATTGTTTCTAGCTTCCTCTCAACATATATATGTGAACACAGTATTGATATTTGTGCAGATAGTGCTATGATTGATTGAACTGCCTTGCTTTATTCTTGCAAAAGAGTGACAGATGGACCTTTAGAGAGGACTAGTAAAAAAGTAGGGACGCAAGGGAGCTTTGTACAGGCATGAATATGTAATTATTGGTTTGTGCCATTGTGATTACTGACTCTGACTCTCTCTCTCTCTCTCTCTCACTCTTTTGTTGTTCTTTATGGTTTCTATGTCATCAGAAAGCCAAGTCCTGTTTATGTTGCTGTGACCATGTCTTTTTGTGCACCAGTGATCACTGCGGCTGCAAGTTTGTTATCTTTTAGGGTGTTGTTATAGCCATTTCATGACAAAATATAATATGGCTGAAAAACAGTTGTTGATGTGGCAGTAAAATTGCCCATCCTATTGTTTGACACTGAAATTTCACAGTTTAATTGCTTCTTGTTTCCATGTGTATGTGAACTTGTCAGATGAACCATTTTGAAGCAATCTTAGTTGCAGGTGTTTGTAGATACTACCCTAGAAGAAGACAGCATTGAGCATGATGGAGTTGGGCAGTGGCCTTTTCATAATTTTGTTGAACAACTTCTCCTTGATATATTCGATCCCCGTAAGTTTTGTGTACATTTCCTCTTTAGGTCTCTAGTTGTTTTTCCTTTTTTTAAATTAACAGATGATTTGTTTGTTTCTTTGTTTCAGTCTGGGAGGTTCGCCATGGCAGTGCCATGGCTTTGAGAGAAATTTTAACCTTTCAAGGTGCCTCAGCTGGAGTATTTCTGCCTGAGTTGACCTTTGATAGCACATTATCACTAGAACTTAATGATAAAGATCAGTCAGAAACAACAAGAGAGAGAGATATTGATTTGAATGTCCAAGTTCCATCTGAGGAACTTGAACCAAAACTGAAACGACCAAAGTTTGAAGACGTGTCATCTCTGCCAATGGATGATGTTAAGCCTGTGGTTCATGATTATATTGATATCTCCATGAAGGTTGAAGATAGCGGATGGAATTTGCCTTATGGGCACGTCAATGGCAGGACTTTCAATTCTGTTAAGGTGGAGCATGAATGTAGCCTTGACAGTGTTGAAAATTTATATGTAGAGTCTTATCAGAAAAAGTGCTGCGAGGATAAGTTCTCGATTGGGAAGGCAGATATGCTGAAAAATCTGCCTGAGGATAGAGAACTGATGAACTTGGTTAAACTGACTAGGCATGCTTGGCTCAAAAATTGTGAATTCCTTCAAGATTGTGCGATTCGTTTCTTATGTGTTTTATCACTAGAGCGGTACGCATTTGATTTGCCTTCTGGAGATCTTTTTTTCTTTATTCACTGTCCTGTAAGATGGAATGCTTGTTCTTCTGTTTAATTAATAGAAACAGTCAGGTCTCTGGAGTTGGGCTTTCTTGTATAAATTATCCCAATTGGTTTATTACGCTTCATTTTTGTTACAGCTGTTATTTGTGCTGAATTTATATTGAGGGGATGTTTCAATGCTTTTATCTCTGGGAGCCTTTTTATAACAATTCAATTTTTTTTTTTAATTTTCTACATCTTCCTACATTTCAGTTTTGGAGATTATGTATCAGATCAGGTTGTTGCCCCAGTTAGGGAAACTTGTGCACAAGCATTGGGTGCTGTACTTAAGTACATGCATCCTGGATTGGTTAATGAAACTTTGGGTATTTTGCTTCAAATGCAGGTAAATATTTTTCAGGAAACAGGGGCGTGCTTTAGTCCTCATTGATGCAGAACCATTGGTTCCTTTTTTCTTTATCATGTACTTTGTTTGCTGCAATTACGCTTACTTTATTTTATTTTATTTTATAATTTTATGAGTATGTTGTTATGGGGACTTGCCTTTGTTGTGACATCCGTTTGAATTAATTTATCCTCTTTTTTCAGTGTAGACCAGAGTGGGAAATTCGTCATGGCAGCCTTCTGGGTATTAAATATTTGGTGGCTGTTCGGCAGGTTAGTCTTTGTTTTCTACCTATCTAGTAATTTAAAGTGCTCGACAGTTCTAGAGTATTTCCCTGTGCTTAAGAATTCACACCAATATCGATTCTACTTCATATGTTTTCGCTTCATTACATGCTTTGTAGTAGTTGATTACTCTGCATATTACCAGCTTGTTTACATGGATATTTTAGTCAGGTGAAGAAAAATGTTTAAGCATGACATTTTATCGCATCATTGGTCATCAATGTATTATTGAGGGTGAGGTTCTTGAGCCAATGTTTTATTACATTTTTTTTTGGTTTGTTTATTTATTTCTTAGTTTGTTTGTTTGGCTTTATTTTTTTTTTTTAATTATTTTTTATTTTTGTGTTTGATAAAAAAGAATTTATTAAGAGACAAAAAAGATAAGATACAATGGGGAGGACAGGGCATGGTAGAAGAAACAAAAATACAGCAAAGCCAAAATTTAAGCAGGAAGATTAATGGAGCAAAGCTCTCCAATCTCAGTGGAGACTGGAGAGCATGGTTGTTAAAATTGTAATCCAGGTTGTTTATGTTCCCGACTTAGGTAATCAATCTAGATTGCATGTGACTTGGGTTCAGCCATTCAGGTATGGTCATGCTTGGATCATAATGGGATTGGTAGAATTTTAAGATTGCCATTGTTATGGGATGCTATGGTTTCTACCCATCCTATATATTCAACAGAGTAGGACCTTTTTCCATTTTTTGGCTTTTGAAAACAATGCTAGTAGACCATTTAAGGCTGCCCATGATTTGTGTTGAATAATTTGGGAAAAATCGAAGACCTTAATCACAAAGATAGGTCTCTCTCTCTCTCTCTCTCTATTTATATTTTTTGTCAAGTGTATATACCAATGACCATATTATCCTTACTAACTCACACTTACCAATAGAACACTAGCACATACTAATAATGCTAAATGACCAAATAACCACTAACACTCCTCCAGCTGAAGTATATATATCATATGCTCCTAGATTATTACAAATGGATTTAACTTGAGGATCCCCAAGGCATTAGTGGATAAATCAGCAAGCTGCAAATTAGACTTTAAAGGAGTGGTTGTAATGAGCTTCTGCATAAATTTTACTCAAAGTGGCAATCAACTTCAATTTGTTTTGTCTGCTCTTGGAAGATCGGGTTGGAGGCAAATAGAATAAGCAGCTTGGTTATCACACATCAATTCCATAGACTAAGAATATGGAAAACTCAGTTCTTCCAACATGTTCTTCAACCAAACAAGTTCACATGAATTGTGAGCCCTGACACTACACTAACACAGAACTTGACTTGACCATTACAGTTTGTTTCATACTTTTCCAAGAAACCAAATTACCACCAACAAATATATAGTGCCCAGTGCGGATCTTTTGTTGGAAGGTGATCCAACCCAATTTGCATCCGCATATCCCAAAATATTAGTGTGACCTTGATCCTGATATAAGAGACCTCTCCCGACCCAATTTGCATTTGTTTCTTATAATGTTAGAATAGGTTGAGGATTTGTTGAGAAAATGAAGACTCAAACCTTTTGTTTTTTCAAAACCAAACATTCATCGTCAAATGTCATAATGATTTTATTCGGTCTCTGTTTTATATAATGTTAGAATAAATTGAGGATTTATTGAGAAAATTGAAACTCAATTTTCAAGCTTTCAACTTGCAACATATAAAAGACATGTTAGTGTAAAAAATAATTCAGATATGTAATGTAAGTTAAAAAAAATAATTCAGATATGTAATGTAAGTTAAAAAATTTACTTTTAGAGGTGGATAATCACACTAGACTTGTTCTTAAATTTTAACTTTAAGAAAATTTGAACTTTCTAGTAATGTATGTAAAGGTATCATCTTTGTGATGAGCATAATCACAGAATTTGTTTAAAAAACCAATTTTGGTAAGATAAGATGCTTCAGTTATTTGATAAAATTTTAAGATTATCTTCCAAAGTTTAGTCCATGTATTAGATTTCATTCTAGTGTATTAATTTTTAACAGAAATAAGTTATTCTTGAAATTTCTGTTCTAAAATTAATTTTTAACGGATACAAGTTATCCATTATGATTTTTATACCGATGTCAGTGTTGTAGTTGCATTTACCTGCAATTTTAATCTGTTGTTGTTCTTGTTACATGCTAACTATTTATTATTTGTTGAATATTATTCTGTTTTACTGTCGTAAATATGAATTATCTAATAAATTATATCTATTGATATGAAATTGAATCATTATTAATACTAGCAAATTTATTGCGTAGAAAGTACTTAACAGATTTACTGGTCTTTATTTGCGCGCGCGCGCGTGTATACATGGCTGTCATTTGACTTTGGTTTGTGCATCGATGTTAGGAGATGATTAGTGATATGCTTGGCTACATTCTACCTGCATGTAAGGCAGGGCTGGAAGACCCCGATGATGATGTTAGAGCAGTTGCTGCTGAAGCTTTAATACCCGCTGCTGCTGCTGTTGTTTCTCAAGATGATCAAATATTGCATTCAATAGTTATGCTACTTTGGGATATTTTACTTGACCTTGACGATCTTAGTCCATCCACAAGCAGGTATTTACTACTCACTATTCCCTTTCCCTAGCTTCAGTTAGTATTCATTCATAACATTGGTCAACATCTGTTATAAACACAGACTCATGAATGTCTCGTCTTGTTATGCTTTGTGAAATGCTTCACAACTGTGTTTGGGGTTAGGATGGTTAGCCTTACAGACTCTTTTTACCATATGGCTACTTAGATGATACTTCTTGTGAATCATCAGTTGGCATGTCATTTCAAACAGTTTTGGCCCATGTTCATTTTTTTGCTCTTTTGTATTTCTAATGCCTTCAGGCCACAACTTCAATAAAAAATCTGTGCTTTGTCTAGTCTTTTACACTTGACTCCAACTGAAAAAATCTATGTGCGTTGTTCCTCTATACGGTCATATATTGTTGAAAAACGAGCAATGATAAAATGAGTGCAACCACAAGGAAAAATCCAAACAAAAGGAATTACAAGTTAAAAGTATTTTTCCAATAATTTTTACGTAATAAAGTATAATTTAATAAGAAAAAAGATAAGAGTTCACAATGTTTTTAGGATTTCGGTGGGGTAGGCAGTAAATTGTGAATACCATGTGATGATGGTTAAATGATTATGATGGTTTCCCTTAGAGGAGTCTCCTCTCTGGCGTAGAGTCATTAAAAGTAAATTTGGTATGCATGTGAATGGTCGGGATGCTAGTTTAGAAATTAAATGTTCAGAAAGCCCGTTGAGGTTTATTTCTCAGGTCTACACTCTTTTTGTTCTTCATGCTAAGTTTTTCTTGGGTAATGGTTCTCGTATTTGTTTTTGGGAAGACTTTTGGGTGGGTAATGCTGCTTTATTGTATTCTTTTCCTCATCTTTATTGTTTGAGTTCAGGTCACAATGAGGTTATTTCCTTCCTTTTGATTTCTGAAGGTCATCCATTTATTGGGACTTACATTTCCATAGAACTCTTAATGATAGAGAGGTGGAGGAATTGTCTTCCTTGTTGATGCTGTTGGTAACTTGTTGTCCTTACAATGGGGTGCATGGACGTTCTTTAGTCTTTAGACTCTTCTGGGGCTTTATTCCTGCAAATCTTTTTGTGATTACTTGATTAATGCTAATATTTCCTTTAGATTCTTCAGGGGCTTTATTCCTGCAAATCTTTTTGTGTTTACTTGATTACTGCTAATATTTCCTTTCCACTCCATAGAATTATTTGGGAGGCCAAAGTTCCCCTGAAGGCCAAGACTTTTATTTGGTTGGTTTTTCTTAACAGAATTAACACCAACAATCTGTTGCAGAGCAGTAGACTTTCACAGGCACTGTCTCCTGATATATGTTTTCTTTGTCATGATAGTTCTGAAACATTATCTCATTTGTTTTTGCACTGCTTGTTTGCTTGGAATATATGGGATTAGTTTTTTGATTTTTTGGGAAAAAATTGGGTTTGTTTGAAGTTGGTGGAGGATTTGTTGGCCATTTCTTTTTGTAATTTTGGTAAGAGGAAGGATGCTCATGCTAGTGGATGTGTGCATCTTTTGCAGTTCTGTGGGGTTTATGGACTGAAAGAAATGCTTGTATATTTATGGAGAACAAGCTGAACAAATCTTTTTATGGGAGGAGATTCATTTTTTGGCCTTGCTTTGGTGTGCTTCTGCTGGTTGATTTAAAGGAGTGAGGTTTTTTGATATCCAATAGGATTGGGGTTTTGTTAGTCTGATTGTTTGAGTTTTGTTTAATTGTTTTGTTTTGTTTTTATTTTTCTCTTTTTTTAGTTCTTCTGTTGTGGAAGATTTCTTGTTCTCCTTCTTATACATTTTTCGTTTCTAATAATGTCATATTCGAAAAAAATGTTGGAGAGGATACGGAATCCTCAAAAGTGAAACAGCCAACTTAAAAAACAAAGAAAAAGCCTAATGAAATCTAAATAACAGAACTCCTTTTCAAACCTTTCCCTTGTCATTAACAAAACGTAGCAAAAATTTCTAATTTTTTCTTGCAACCTCAAGCCCATCTTGTCCAGCAGTTGTTGTTCTTAATCCTTCCCACGTCACAGGGTTAGGCAAAATTCCATGCATACACTGGTTACTCTCCTTCTTTTCCTTAACCCAGTCCGCCACTGTCAAAAATAGGATCTCCTCCGCCTTCAAGTGGAGGTGGTCGCACATAAGAAATGTCGTCAAGCAAGTTAGATGCATCAGAAATGTACCCATATTGCTCATAATGTTACTATCAAACTCTTATCGCCTAATAAATCACCCCACTTATTTCCTTCTTTAAGACAATGTCTTTGACTATCCTTCCTACCTGAGTGTACCTGAGAATCATTCACAGCTTCAACAGCATAAAGCCACCATCAGCATTTCTTTTTAAAATCTTATTCACCCTCTCTGAATTCATTTTATTCTCACTAAGAGAGTTTCTCTTATCTAACCCTTCCAGCTTCATGTCCTATGGTTATAGACCTTGATGCATTTGGCTTATCATGTACCTTGTCATCATTGAATTTTGCATTAACACCCTCTGGCTTTGCTCCATCTCTGGAAGCAGCCTGCGGCCTCTTACAATCTCAAAGGGACAATTGGACTGGTAAAGTGATGACAAAGGAGGCTCTTTTGAGACCGCATCCCAGGCATATTTTCTTTCCCCTTGCACTCATCCCAACTGGGTCAGCTTTACATAAGTCACTAGACAAATTGCCTTTAGTTTGGGAGAGAATCCCCAGCACCTGATCATTGCCCCATGGTTATACACCTTTGTTCATTGGCCTTATCATGTACCTTGCCATCATTAAATCCCACGCTAACACTTCCTGACCTTTCTTCATCTCTGGAAGCAACCTCTTACAGTCTCAAAGGGTTAATTGGACTGGTAAATTGATGCTCCTTTACCATCTGTAAACTTCCACAACCAATGCTGCCAAAGGAGGCTCTCTGAACACCACATCAGCTGGCAGACTTCTCTTTCCACTCCACTCATCCCACCTGGGCCAGCCTTAAAAAAGTCATCAGACAAATTGCCTTGCGTCTGGGAAAGAATCCCCAGCACCTGATCTTGTTCCTATAGCAACCTGACCCTGAAAATCTTTATTTTCTATATCAAAACCTACTCTTTCCTTCACTGGAGAACTAACATTCGCCATAGGGCAGTGAGAAACCAACATTCTAACACTATCTATTACATGTTAAACTTGCACCTCAGTCTTGTTTGCTGAATATGAATCTGCTGCTGAACCTAGGTTTGAGTCCATCTGGACTGTCTTTTAACGTCTCCGTTCCCATCTAAACCTTGCAGTTGCTGTGTGTACTGCATCAAAAACTCCTTTCTGGGTTATAGGGAAGTCGACTAGAGAGACCTCTTTGCCTAAGTAGAAAGTGGAAGAAGGGGATGGGAGCTTGTGTGGTCCAACTATGTTGTGTTTCTACCAGCAGAGTATGCCTCCACATGATCATTATATCCTTTTGCATGGGCCTGGACTTTCATGCTCCCCTTATCAACCTACCTTGGGCTTGCCTTGGATGATTTCATTTAGGTTGGGCCATTTTTACCTAAAACATGAATGTTCCCGTAATGGGAATGGGTTTATAGTATGTCATATGCTCTAAAATGTGGAACATTTTATATAGTCCTCTTAACTTGCTTGGAATTTGGATACCCTCTTAACCTGCTTTGAAACAGAGTGGCGTGTCTTGCATCGCTGTGGGTTTTGATGACTGTTTTCTTTCTGCATATTCAGATTTATTGTGGGATTGGATGGCTTAACTAATAAAAAATATTTTATGTGAAAAATAATGACTTAAAACTTTGGAACCTAAATTTATTGTTTGGAACGAAAATGTAAAAAGATTCAGAATGTTTGTGCCAGTTTGTAGTTAGCTAGAGTGTTAGCGTTTTTTTTTTTGTCTCTATGAGTTGGGCATAACCAAGATACCTTGGGCCTGACCACCATCCTTCATATAAGCATTTGGATTAAATACTTTATGGGCCTTAATTGAAGGTAACTTAACCATATTTAGTAATTGGCCCAAATCAAACTAGGAAGGAATTCCCCACCATTCCAAAAAGTCATTGCTTCGAGCATAGCACCATTGATGTGGAAACTCTAGCTGTCTACCATATTTCATCACCCAAAAAATTGCTTCTTCTGACCACAATTACTATGAAGCCAAATGTCATGAGCCAATCACGTTGAGGGCTTTATACTCACCTGTGATCACTTGTCTTGTGCACATTGGGAGTATGCCTCCCAGTCATAGTTGTCAAGTTGAGATTCGAATCATGAATCAAAATTCCTATTTTGGGAATCAAGAATTGATTGGGAATAGAGAGTTGAGAATCAAATTGAATCCTAAGATTTGGTACAAATTTCCAAAATCAATTTAAAATGACAAGCATATATTGACAAATGATCAACAAGCAAAATAGTAAAATACATTTAAATTTTGATGATAAAAGATCATATATCATGTGAATGTTTTCCCTAAACAAATGAAAAATAAGGGAATGGGTCAAGATATAATAACTAAAAAATTAGCTTTATGCATTTTATGGGTTGGGATCAATGAAAAATAATAAAATATTTCATGCATATTCTTTCTCAAATTAGAACACACAAAATTATAAACTTTAAAAAATGATAATAATTGAGCAAACGACTAAAGAAACAATTTGAATCTTAACGACACAATGAAACATTAGCATCACCTTAGCGGATGACTGTTCTGCCCCTTCTTCTTAATGGCGGAACACCATGCTTGTCCAAGAGTGAAAAATGGTTTTGTGAAGGTAACAAAAGCTTTTAATTTTTGTTAGCACAAAAATTAACGTAGGCAGGGAATGAATGGTAATCCTTCAAAAATAAAAGCAAAAAAAAAAATTTTGTTCTTGGGGTTTAAACCACTTAGGTTTGTCAAGATATGATAGGTCTAGAATCGCGTGAGTCAATAGATTTTCAAATTGATTCATTAGATTCATTGTGAATTAATAGATTCGGAAACAATGTTAGTGTTTTTAGATTTCTTATAAGATTTAAATTGGCTTGGTGTGGAATAGATATGAATTTTATGAATCGAATCACAAATCGTGAGATTCTAACAACTATGCACCTGGTTATTTAATGTTTGCTAGTGCTGGATTAGCAATCACTTAGAAAGTTGCTTATGTACGAATATGTGTTCGTGAGTATTGATATAACTCACTAACAATTGTAAATGGGTTAGGCCCACTTACCTCATTTACTAAACAAACATGGCCTATGGAGGTGTAATGAGATGAATGTTGTTACTCTATTATCTATCGTTTGACCTCTTGTGTTTACTTTCATGCTTGCTTATTGACATAATTTGTATTTGATGGTCTTGAACATGTTCACATGGTGTGTTTGCTGTTTACTTTCAACTGATTAGTTAAGCTTGTGTGCTACAACTAGTATTGCATGATGCTTCATATGGTGTGAACTGACCATGATGGTATTGTTTATTGCTTCATGATTTAGTTGCCACTGTGTTGTGGTTTTGTGCAAAGGCATTGGTAAGAGAACCATGCCACACACTAGTATGGAACAACTCAATGCATTAGTGGCGCTTGTCAAGACCGTCAACCATGCAACCATAGGTATGGTCTTGAGAATGCCAAAACTATAGGGTTAGAATATAATAGAGCGAAGATACCAAAAATAGCAGCAAGGTTCATGAATTGTTGGAAGATTTTGGTGGTATAGTGGAAGCACTAGATGGGTGAGCTCACTACTAAGGTGAATCTTATGGTTTGTGCCCTTGAGAATGCCAATTCTATAGGGTTAGAATATAATAGAGCGAAGATACCAAAACAAGGAGTATTTGGTGGTGCTCGTGATGTTATGGAGTTGAAGAACTTCTTACTGACATGATACATTACTGTCGTGTGATTAGGGCCAACATGAAGAAGGCCAATTGTGGTGTACCTAGCATAATAAAATTTAGAATTGTTGGTTTGCTATTGTAACTTGGGAAAACTTGAGCATGCTGTGGTGTAAAATAAGAGAATGTGTGAAACAATTCTATGTATTGATGTTGGATATCTAAGACATGTGAACGAAAGAAAAGCTATTCTAATTCTTGTATGGTTTGAAATCATGGGCAAGGGCCATGCTTTATCAACAAAGAGTTCGCACATTTTGTGTAATGCTTGGATGAAGATGCTAGAGATAAATCCTACACACTTAAGGATAGTGGCTTGTCTGGTGTAAACAACATAAAGTCTTTCTAGAAGGGCAAACCTAAGAGTGGGAGAGCCAACACCTAGGTATCCTCTTCAAAAGAGTTGTCATTGTCTTAGGCTTCCAACACATTTGGTGGTTTAAAAAAGCAAGGTTGTGCTCTTTTTATGTTGATGCTGTCATCAATTGCTCATTGCCTTGACAAGTCATCATTGAATGCCTTGCAAGTTTTTATTATGGAGAGGTCACGACCACATGGCAAGGATGAGGAAGAAACCCTAAGGATGGTTGCAATGTGGTTACTCAACGCATTGGAAAGATAAATGAAAGAACTCAAAGTTGTCGAAGTTAATGTTTGTGAATCTTTGAAACAATGGGAAGATCACCTACGCTACGGTGGGTATGGGGCTACCAACTTTTTCTTAGAAGGCGAAGCACAAAGATTTAGCTCGGCGGTGGACAAAGGCTCTAGACGCATTAATGTGGTTAACTCTACAACCTACAATTGGTATAGCTAGGAAGGTGATTGTGAAGCTTGGTCAGTAGGAGGACATGCACAGTCG
This sequence comes from Malania oleifera, assembly GCF_029873635.1. Classification (NCBI taxonomy): domain Eukaryota; kingdom Viridiplantae; phylum Streptophyta; class Magnoliopsida; order Santalales; family Ximeniaceae; genus Malania; species Malania oleifera. The sequence continues at coordinate 12,421,788 of NC_080428.1, forward strand.
ATGATTTCCAAGTGATACCTTGGATAGAATTCTTATGGGAGTCTAGGATAGTTCTTATGACGTTATCTAAATCCCATTTGTCGATTGGGTAACAACGTTTGCATTGTTCAAGTTATGTTGAAGAGAGGAACCAACGAGAAGTTCCTTTATGCCATGCAATTCAAGAAGGGTTGGAGAAGGGATGAACTTGTACATCTCATCTTGTTTAGTGGTAGATGAAGACATATGACAAGAGCTAGTGCCTACTACCATCCAAGAGTTGCTATAGGGGAGAATCCCTATACTAAAGGACCATAATAGATTGTACCTCCAAATTTAGTAGCGTTACAAAAACTATACGAATTATTGGAAGTGGGTTATGTATGATCTTCTAAAGCACCGTTTGGAGCACAAGTGTTTCAAAAGAAACATGATGGGGGCATTAGATATCTTATTATTTTGTAATTAAGTGTCTAAGAATTCTCATGAGGAGTAAGAGCTGCTATCACTTGGATGCCAGGATGAGAAAAGATTTGGCAATCGATTGTGCCAAAGTTGGTGAGTGCTTTTGGGGGAAGAAAGGATGAAAATGAATGTAAAAAGGCAATGAAACAAAGGTGTATAAGAGTCAATTAGCTAGGTGGGAATGGGAAGGCATTAAAAATTTGCTTCTTAATATTTTTATGGTCTTAAGTTTGGGGGGAGGAAAATTTTTAAAAATAGATGATGCTGAAAGGTTTTATGTTTAGGAATCTGAGAATTGTTGCAAGTCTAGCTTGGATAAAGGGGGAAATTATTCTCGAAAGGGAAAAAAGAATTAACAGGATTTCTTGGAGGAGAACGATCAATATGAGAGGGATTTTGTTTGTGATAATGGTTTTTTGTTTGATGAGATTTGTGATAATATGAATTACATTTCCAATTCTTTTGACGTTATTGGGGATATTTGTAGACTTGGTTGTGACTAATCAATGTGGGGAGGGGTTATTACCCACTCCAGTGAAGGAGATTAGTGCATCGGATGTTGGTGCTCAAAAAATTATGAATGATATAGGAGTGTGGCTGGCTAATCTGGGAGGGAATGAAGTTCAATTGGATGGTGTTAAATGTAAAAAAAGTTGGAAGGCAACAATGACTAGCAATATTGCAATGTTCCATTCATTACAAAGGGAAAGGCTTCAAGAGGGGTTTTTGAAATTAGGGTTTGTATGTTTTTATTAATTATCTTTATTTATTTTGTTTTTATTGTTTGCTTTCTTTTTGGGTTTTCTTGTTTCTTCTTGCTTTAAAGATCTCTTGTCCTCTTCTAGGTTGCAATTCTCTCTCCCTTTCTCAATAAATTTATTTTTCTATACATATACATATATATATATATATATAAATATGTATATATATTTATTTATATTTATTATCTGTGTGATTATTGAACAATAAATGCTTGTTGGTATAGTGGTATGCCCTTTACTTACATGTATTATAGGTTTTGGGTTCAAGCTTCGTGTACTACACTTTGTGCATTTAACATTATATATATATATATATATATATATATATATATATATATGTATTTATTTATTTATTTATTTTTTTGTGTGTGTAGAGGTGGGTTGACTTGCCATTAACCCCAATCCAAATAGTTTTGGCTATCACTTGGGTCAATGGCGATTCACGATATGTCTGATTTTTGGGTGTCAAATGGATCGGACTAGTGCCCAGTGTCAGTTGATTTGGGTAGTTGGGTTTGATTGGCCAGTCCGATTCAGGTCTCAAAATATTGTTCACAACTACCTTGACAAGTTTGTTGTGGTATATGTTGATGACGTCATCGTCTCTTGTTGTATTTTGGATGGACATCAAGAGTATTTATGGAATGTGTTCAATTTGATGAAGGAGAATAAGCATATTTGGAAGAAGGAGAAATGCTCTTTTGCTCAGAAAAGTATCAAATTCTTTGTCCATGTGATCGAATAAGGTTGCATCTGAATGGATATGGTGAAGGTCAGAACTATTCAAGATTGGAACTTGGAAGATCCTGATGGCATTGTAGTTTAGAAGCTGCATCTCAAATATGGAAAGACTACCCCATTGAATGAGTTGCTGAAGAATGATCATGGGTATAGCTGGATAGGGGAGTTACAAGGAGCCTCTAACAACTTGAAGGAAGCTGTGATGAAAGATCTAAAACTTGCTTTTCTGAATATCATGAAATCCTTCATAATACAGATAGATGCATTCGACTATGCCTTTCGGTGGAGTCTTGTTATAGGAAGGGCATCTAATGTGTACGAAAGCAGAGGCTTGGTGAAATTGAATCGAAGTATACATCTGAAGAGAAGAAGATTGGAAGCATTACTTGCTTCAGTTTGAATTTGTGGTGGAGATGGATAACTCGATTCCTAGCCATTTCTTAACGCCTGAGTTATCCCCAAGCATGATTGTTGGTAGGAATTCCTTGCAGAATTTGATTTCTTCTTTGAGGCACTGGAAGACATGCATTTGATTCGTGGATAAGGTTGTGGAGAACTTAGCACCAAATTTTATTAGGACGTCAATCCCGTAAGCTAGGGAAAATGTCACGAGCCAAGCTTGTTCAAGGCTTGTTTGTGATTGCTTATCTTGTGTACATTGGGTGGGTAACCATCATGTAAATACTAGTGTAGATTTATTCTTTAGGTAGAGTAGTGCCTTGGAGAATGTAAGGAGTATGACTCCTTGGCCATGTTGATGTTTCCTTGTGGTAAAATAGGAATCACAAGGAAAGCTCTTTAGGAAAAGGTGTTCACCAATCTTGGGTGGGAGTCACATACTAGTATTTTATGTTTCTTGTAGCATTGGTTGGTTAACCATCATGAAAATTTCAGTGCAGATGCCTTAAAGAAAATAGGGAGTATGACACCTTGGTCATGTTGATGTTTCCTAGTGCTAGAGTAGGAATCACATAGCAGTCTCTTTAGTGGAGTGTGTTCATCAAAATTTGTATAACTCACTAGAAATTATAAATGTGTTTAGCTTACTTTCCTCCCATGCTAAATACATCTCCTACATAGGTATAATGAGATAAATTGCTTTCCTTTATTGTTTACGACTTGACTCTTGTGTTTACTTTCATGCTTGCTTATTGCTTTATGAGTCTTACATTTAAATTTTTGTAAGTAGTGGTTGAACAAAGATGAAGTTTAAGAAATGAGGGTTTTTTGTTATGCTAGGAGATCAACTACGAAAGCTATATTTATATATTTTTTAAAAATATGATTAATGGAAAAGTTTAGGAAAAAGAAGAGAGACTTGCACATGGTCTTTATTGACTTGGTGAAAGCTTATGATAGGATTCTTAGGGAAGTTCTATGACAAGGTCTAGAAAAAGGGGAGTATAGTCATTAAGGATATGCACGATAGAGTTATGACTAACATTAGGACTATAGGTGGAGAGTATAGGGAGTTTCCAATCACAATAGACATACACCAAGGATCTTCCTCAAGCCTTTTTGTTTCTTGCATAAGTGTGTGGATGAACTGACTATGAGTATCCATGGTTTATGTTGTTTGTAGATGATATTGTTTTGATTGATGAAACTAATAGAATCTAAGTTAGATCAGGGAGGGTGAGGGATTTTAGGCCGATTAATATGAGTTTAAGGTTGTCAAGGTGATTAAGGGAGGTGTTTGGGGATACTGTGATGATGGTCGAATCTGCTTTTGTTAAAGCTAAATAGCTAATCAAATCTTAGATGATGCTATGGTGGAAAATGAAATGGTGAAGAATGTAAGGAGGAGGGGTAAGAAAGGTGTGGTTTTTATATTAGATTTTTGAAAATGCATAAGGTAAATTGTGGATTTCTTGGTAACATGATGTGTAAGAAGGGTTTTGCAGCAGTGTGGAGAAATTGTATCTGAGTGTTCCTTAGCTGTATTAATATGTCAGTGATTGTCAGTGGGCAGCCTAGGGTCTGGTTTAGGGTTTCTAGGAGGTTAAGGCTGGGAGGTCCATTGTCTCATTTTTGTTTACTATAGTGGCTGATGGGTTAAGTAGGTTGATTTCACATGGTTGAGTTATTGGAGTGATTAGGGGCCTTTTGATTAGACGGGTGGAGACATAGGTGTCTCATGTTTGGTTTGAAAACTATATTGTCTTCTTTTGGAGAACAATGCTTAGAAATTTTGCAAGGGACTTACTTTGTTAAGAATTTTTAAAATTATTTTGAGGTTAAAGATAAATTTGTTCAAAATCTGGCTGGTAGTCATTAATTTGAGTATGGGTGAGGTAAATGGTTTTAAATCTATAGCTGGGTGCAACTCTTTGGCTTGGCTTTATCATATCTAGGTCTTCCTTTAGGGGGGTAACCCTTGTTGGTTGCTTTTCTGGGATTTGTGGTTGAGATATTAGGGACGAGACTAGATGGGAGGGCTTCTTTATTTATTTATTTATTATTTTTTTTGGGGAGGGGGGGAGGGGTAGGATTACTCTTGTTGTAGCTTTTGTTTCTAATATTCACATTTAAAAAAAATAATCTATTTTTATAATTCCTGAGAGGATAGCAGGAACTTTGGAGAGAATTGTGAGATTTCCTTTCGTCTACTTTTGAGGAGGATAAGAGGGATCACCTTGTGAGGTGGGTGGGAAAGACTAGGTTGGAGCTATTGGTGTTGGAGTCTTAGTAGTCTTAGTGAAAGAGACTTTGATGAGCCTTCGAGTCTCGAAAGCAAGAGGCAAAGTTTCTCAATTTCAGCTTTCTACTTTTCAAAAAAGGGCTCTCTTTCATGAGACTTTCTTTTCTTGAAGATTCTCAATTTAAGAGAAGCTGATGAGCTTACTTCCTCACTAGGCATGCTGGATTATTTGGTTCCTATCACTTTGAAGTTGGGGGGTGTGGGGATGCTTGGGTTTAGATTGTGGCTTTAAATAAAGGTATTTGATAGGAAATGTTTCCGTTTGAGATTCAGGCCTTTTTCTAGACTCTACTTCTTAGTAGGATCAGTACGAATGTCTTGCTTTAGATAAGGATAACCTTATAAGGTGATCAGCCCAAATATTTGTATGCTATGCTGCAAGTCAAATGAGACCAATGCTTACCTCTTTCTTCATTGCTGGGTGGTGAAGTATGCTTGGAATACTTTGTTCCTTATTGTGGTGAGGTTTATTGGTTAGTTGTTGGGGCTTTGGGAAAAGTAGTAATGGGTTTATGGACATCCACTCTCACATTTAAGGTTGAGATTTGTAATACACTTACTGGTGTTGATTTAGCTTGGAAATACAATTTGGATCTTTGATTGTTGAAAGTTGAAAATGTATTGTATGAATTATAGATTTGTACAACAGTAGCAATAACAAGCCTTAATTCCCACTATATGGGGTTGGCTATATGAATCCTTTTCTGCCAATTCACTCTATCGAGGGCATGTTCTTTGAATAATTTAAGAGCTGTTAAATCCTTTATCACAACCTCATTCCAAATTAATTTAGGTCTACACTATCCTATTCTAGTACCATTAAGAATAACTAGTTCTCTCCTCCTCACTGGTGCACTTCTTGGCCTGCGCTTCAAATGTCCCAACCATCTAAGCCATCCCTCCATTATCTTATCTTTTATTGGTGCTATGCCTAACTTATTGCTAATTTATTTGTTCCTTGATTTATCCTTCAATTTTAGACCACTCATCCCCTTGGTGTGCACATTTTGGCTGCTTTTACTTTTTGAATATGCTGTTTCTTAGTTGCCCAATATTCTGATCCATATAGCATGACTAGTCTTATAGCCGTCCTATAGAACATTCCTTTTAATTTTAATGGTATTCTACAATTGCACAACACACTCGAGCACTCCTCCATTTTCCTTAAACTTGATTGCTTGATCATCAAGTTTAATCTTATTTTCAATGTTCCTCCTTGCATGGCTGAAATTACATATAGCATGACTAGTCTTATAGCCGTCCTATAGAACATTCCTTTTAATTTTAATGGTATTCTACAATCGCACAACACACTCGAGCACTCCTCCATTTTCCTTAAACTTGATTGCTTGATCATCAAGTTTAATCTTATTTTCAATGTTCATCCTTGCATGGCTGAAATTACATTTCATATATTGTGCCTTATTTCTACTTATCCTAAAGTTGTGGACTCTAAAACTATTCTCCATATTTTTGACTTGAGATTCTACCCCACGGTTACTTTCACCAATCAAAACAATATCATATGCATACATCATTTCCATGGGATATTTTTTTGGATATTCCTAGTGAGTTCATCAATCAGTAGTGCAAATCGATAGGGGTTCAAAGTACTTGATTGTACATCTAGTGTGATTGAAAATATTCTAGACTCTCCTCCTCCTATAGTCCTAACGCTAGTCATTACTCTATCATACATATCATTAATGACATTAGCATATCTGCTGCATACTTTCTTGTTTTCTAAAACCTACCATAGAGCTTCCCTAGGTACTTTATCATATGCTCTCTACAACCTACAATAAAACCTACCTCAAAACTTCCCATGGTACTTGATTTCCATTAATCTTCTTAGTAGGTAAATAGCTTCTATTGTCGATCTCCCAGGCATAAACCCTATTTGAGTCTCTGAGACCCTCATTTGTGCTCTTATTCTTTATTCAATTACCTTTTCCTACAATTTCATCATATGACTCATAAGTTTAATTTCAAGATAGTTATTACAATTTTGAGTATCACCTTTCTTTTTGTATATAGGTATTAGCTTGTTTTTCTTCGATTCCTCTAGAATTTTCATGGTTTTTATAGTAATGTTGAATAGATTAGTTAATTGTATACTTTATCCCCAGACATTTCCAAAGTTCAACTGGGATGTTATCTAGTCCTATATTTCTCACTTCTCATTTTTTTAAAGCCACCTTAACTTCAATGACTCTAATTTTGCAAAAAAATCTCAAATTTGTACTTTTTCCTCACTTGTCACTTCTATGTTTAAGCTTTCAATTTGGTTTTTATTTAACAACTTATTAAATTATCTTCATCACCTCACTTTTATATATTCGCCTTTTTACCAAGACATTATCATTCTCATCTTGTATGCATCTTACATTACCTAAATCTTAGCACCATATAATTTTTAAAGTTTTCTTTATTTCTACAATTATGACATGTTTTATACCAACTTGTTTTTATAACAACTTCTTTTTGCCTTTACTGCTTTTTGGAGAACTTGATCCCACCACCAATTTTCTTTGCTGCCCAAGTATCTTCCTTTGGATTCACCTAAAATCTCTTTTGTTATTTTTTAATAGAGTTAGCCATTCTATCCCAATCTCCCTCTTTGAGATATAGATTTATATTTATAAAAAAAAATGTTCTTGAACCTTGTATCACTTATTATCTTGATTTTATGATTTCACAATTTTTTCGTGGAGTATATAAAATAGTTATGTTGGAAACAACATTCTAAAGCTTACAAAAATGAAATTATTTGAAAAAAATAAACAGCTTGAAAAACACTCTTGACTACTTGAAGGCTGGCTTTTGTGATGATGTGGTTTGAGAACAGGAGAAATAACTTGTGTAAATGCACATCCATCGAATTAAAATCTTAAGCTCAATTGCTTGGGTGGGGTGGTCTATACTCTATAGGCTTTGTGAAATCATCACGATTGCCTGTGCAACTTTGATTTTATTTCTATTGTGCTCCAGAACTTATTCTCCTCTGTTGAACTGCGGCCAGCTTGGTTTTTGTTCCACCCAACTTTCTGGTCTAGCTGCAGATTTAGTGTTTGTTACAGGGAACCTTGGGCGGGCCACTGGATTGCTTTGCACTGCTTCTATTACTTGATTTGTGTCATTATGTTCCCATATCTGTTTTTGCGAAATTAAAGTGGAATACATAAAATACTTTGTCATGTAACAGTAGTTGAGGGGGCCAAAACGATTTTAAAATGCCTTTCAAGTGGGGTAGTTTCTGTTTTTGTTAGTTTTTAAACCATATTCAATGGGTTCATATGATATTGGTGCAAGAAAGGTATTCTTTAAATTCCCTTTTGGGATTTCATTATGTCTCTGTGTATTCTGTGGGATGGAATTGGTTTCTAACAAAGTGCTATGATTATCATTTGTATTAAATGCACTAAAGTTGCAAGTTTGCATTTTCTTATTTACTTAATTAATATTTTAACATAAGATCTTTATTAGGACGGAGACTGTGTCTACACACGCATATTCACACGTGCGCATTCCTCGCGTCATTCCTGATTCACCCTTATGATTTGGTCAAGGCATGCCTATAGTTCCAGAAAATAATTTCTATTATATGTTTTCCCAAATCCATATAGTTCTTGACTCATGCAAATATCTCTGGTTGGATGAATAGAGCTAGAAGTCTTAAATGTGCCTAAATTTAGTATTAAAACTTGGCTTTTGTTTAAACTTCTGTTAGTAGGGAGCATCAAGTTCTGATGCATAATGCTTTAAATTTCTCTGAAGATCTGTTACTGGGCCATCCTCGAAGAGGAATTAATTTGTTGTATTTGTTGCCATTCAAAGCAATCAGTTAGATACCTGTATTGAAATTCCTTTAAGAGCCTTTTATTTGTGCTGCAGTGTAATGAATCTGTTGGCAGAAATTTATTCTCAGGGAGACATGGTTCCAAAGATGTTGAATGCATCAATGTCAAAAGAGGATCATGAACTTGGCTTGAATGAAGTTGTCTGCCTTGATGTTCAAGGAGGAGGATCAAACTCACAGGGGAACCCTTACATGTTATCAACATTGGCTCCACGATTATGGCCATTTATGAGGCATAGTATCACATCAGTTCGTTATTCTGCCATCCGCACTTTGGTAAATTATTTTTTATTATTATTATTATTATTATTATTATTATTATTATTTATTTTATTTATTTTTATTTTTAATTTTTCCACACATTTTGCCTTTGCAAATGGTGTTTGCTTTATATATTTTTTTAAATTTATTTTTATTTTGTTTGGATCTTTTCCTTTCCAGAAATTAGTTTCCAATATTATGCATTCTTTGCTTTTGCTTGTTCTACTGTAGAATGGAAATCTTTTCATCTCATTTACTAACACTGTTTTTGTTAGTTTCTGGAATTTCTTTAGTTGCTGCTGGTTGCATCTGGTATTCAACTATTGTATACTTTTATCTTTTTCCCTCTTAGTTTTCTTCTTCTTCTTCTTCTTAAATGGTAGATGTAGATAGAGAAGTTCATTTTGGTATTTGTTTATGCATGCTTCAAAGATTTTATGCAATGTTCAATCCCTACTGATTCTTTTGGGTGCAGGAGCGGCTGCTTGAAGCTGGATGCAGAAGGAATATGTCTGAGGCCGACCTTGCTTCTCTTTGGCCTTCTTTTATATTGGGAGATACACTTAGGATCGTTTTTCAAAACTTGCTGCTTGAATCAAGTGATGAAATTTTGCAATGCTCTGAGAGAGTCTGGAGGCTCCTGCTTCAGGTTTTCTGTTTTTTGAGCATGCATGATCTTATTGAAATATGCAGTGGTGTTCATTTGTTCTTTGTTATATGTGTATTATTAATTTTTGATAGCCAACTAAATTACAAACTGAGGATAAATATTAAAATAAATAATGACCATTTTGTGGGACAGTAGAATACGAGTGGAGATATCTGATAAGCATAAATGATATGCATATTTTTTTGACTGCGGTGTTCTCAAATTGCTAATAGTTGACTATGGATAATGGACAAGCGTAATTAAAGGAGACTGTAGTTGCATGTTGCTCCATAGGATTGCATAGGGTGAAGAAGAAAGTTATTTAGGAGTTGAAATAAATAAACTGGCATTGGAGAGGAAATTTGCAAGGTTTTTGAGGATAGTATTCGGAGGAGAATATGTACATGCTAATGATTGATGATCTTTCGAGTGCCATCTTCTGGGAAGAGTTCTGGCTGGAAGACCTTTCTATTGGAAGTTATTCCAACAAGCACACTGTTGTTTTTGGCTTGACGTTCTTTTGATGAGTGTTGTGCTTATCATTGTCTACTCACAGTTTGTCGGAAATGTCAGTTTGAGGGGTGAGTGTCAATTCTACTTTAAGTAAGGTCATGAATCATAGAATGTTTATCCCAGTGACCAGCATTACAAAATGGTGGCCAAGTTCCAACATGATATTTGACTTTGATGCAGATTTGGACCGTTTCTGCGACTTAATTTGTGTTTAGAAGGGTTGTCACATCAATGCTTGAGGATAGTAGTTGAGAAGGGGATTGTGGTTTTTATCACTTCATTTTGTGGTATAATTCTGTTATTTCTTCTTTTTTGGTTTCGGATGATAGGGGGTGGATGAGGATTCTTTTTTGTTTTTGGTGTTGGATAATTGGCATTTATCCTTTGGAAATGCCCACCCGTTTAAATGTGCTTTTTAGTGCCAGTGGAGGGTTGGAAACTGTATCTAATTTATAGTTTTCTGGTACTACCATCCTTTTCTTTTTGGGTCAATTTTGTGCATTTTAAGAATTATTTAACTGTCCTCCAGGTTTTTGAGTGCATTTCAGATATTAAGATCTGCTTAGCTAAGATGGCCTTCCGAATATTAATTTTTATTCATAGCTTCTTTCTAGTAGCTTCTTTATTGTCTGTGTCATTCAGAATTGACTGGATACTTTTCTCAGTTTATTAAATGGAGGAATTCCTGATTTGATCCTTTTTGTTGGACCCAGTGCTTGAGAAGGTAGCTAGGATACTCAATGAGTAGTCATACCTTTGAGTGTCACATCACTCTTATTCACTCCTGTCTCTCGAGCATTTCCTAAATGAAAAGCTTTACTGATTGTGAAAACGCTGTGAGCTTGAATTTTGAAAATCAAACCATATTGGTGATAACTGGGTAAGATTTTCTTGAACTATTTGCACATGTTGATAGAAATGCCCTATTTGGATGGATCATTTTGACCCAATTTGGAGGCCTATGTCGAAGAATAGGGTCAATGGTTTATTGGGTTCTAAACCCAAGTGTGCATAGTTATGTGTGTAGTTTGCTTGTATTAGGATTATGCATGTTGGGGGCTTGTTTTTATTATTTGTGTGTTCTAGGGGCATGTTTGTAATGTAATGTAGTTTTAGCGGTATGTGTGTAATTTTATGTGTTTGGAGGCTTTATTATAAATAATGTGTGAAAGCCATGTTGTAGGCAGTTGTTGAATATGAATAGAAGTGAACGTGAGTTTGCCCCTTGTATTTCCTGTCTTTCCCTCCCTTCATCTCTTCAAATTCTTCCAATCTCTCTCTTGGCAGCAGATCCTTGATGCCGCCCCTGCATCACTAGGTCTTCAATTTATATTTCAATTCAAGTTTTGAAACTTCAAATATACGGAAATTTTGATTTCAATTTTTTTAGAAGTGGAAATATGTCGTATAGCTTGGAATTCTTTATGAGACTTTAGAATCTATTAATAGAAATAACTAAAATATTATAAATAAAAATATAAAATACATCAAGGACAGATGCAGTGTATAAGGTGCAATAACTATAATATAGTACAAATACAGATAATTTATTATTTATTTTTCAGAAGGATGATACCTGTGGGTCAGTAAATACAAGGGGGGAAAAAGGAATTTTGGAGTTGGGGGGGGGGGGGGGGGATGTTGACAATGTAGGCTTTTTTGATTTTGATTGTGATGGGGTTTTGCTTTTGAACAAGATTAGGGTACGGTTATGCTTCTGATTCATCCGACATGGTTGGGAATTTTATGGTGGTATAGATACAAGGCAAGTGGGTAAGTATGGAATTTTGCCCAAATTTTCTGAGGAGATTTCTGGGAAGGATCTTCAAGCTCTGCATTTTATGAGTAGTTTGGGTTTCTAGTTGCCTGATTGTGGAGGAAATGGAAATCGACTAGATGGTGGTAAAACTAAGGTGAAGAAGGATTGGGGGGAATAAGAAAATTTGAAGTGTGTTAGGTGAATTATGGTGGGAAGGCTTTATAGAGGGGTTTTCTTGGTTGATTATTATTATTTTGATAGAAAAAGAAAACATTTTATTGAGAAGGGAAATGGTACAAAAAAGGAGCCATAAGAAATCTTCCATAGACAATGAAAGAACTTAAAGAAATAAAAATTAAAAGTGTGTTTCCGAACAGTCACACTCTGGTTCTGAAAAGGACAATACTCCGGAGCAACTGGCAGCAAAATCCCACAATCAGGCTAAATACTGTGTATCCCAAAGCATAGGCGAAGCAATCTTCCCCATGAATGTGTGCTCTGCTCCGGCTAAGTGCCCTACAAAATAGCAATGAAAACTACACCTTCACAACGACAAAGCATCTATATTCCCAAGTCCCAAATCCAGAAAAAGAGAGAGCCAAAAGATCCTCCAACGACTGCATACATACCCAATTCTCTCCAAAAAATAACTGAACAAATTATCCCACACCCTCCATTAAAAAGAGCAGTGAGGGAAGTGAGAAACATATTATAAACTGTCAAAACATAAAACAATGTGCATCTAGAGATAAAGCCTTAAAAAGCGTCCGACCCTGCAAAAGATTATTAGTGCTGACTCTATTCAGAACTATTAATCAATTAAAGCCTTAATCTTAGAGGGAACTTTGGCCTTCCAAATAACATGCTAAAGTGAGGAAGAGATGTTTATGTGTCAAATGCTCAAAAAATGATTTACATGAATACTCTCTTGAAGAATCATGGACCCACGACCAATGGTCCATCCCGAAAGTAGGACAATTACTCTCCAGTAAACACAATAAGGATGTAGGCTCCAACACCTCCCTATCACTAAAAGACCTGTGAAAATGAAAGTTCCATGAGAAATCATCCCCAATTGAACTGAAAAAGGAAGAAATAGATTCATTGTACAAAAAGGACGGTCTATACTAGTGAGGAAAAAAAGTGTAACGTGATGAATCACACTCCCAAATGTTTTCCCAAAACTGAATGTGGAATGCATTTCGCACAATATATTTTATATAATGGGTAAAAAGTGGATATACATGCGAAATGCACTTCCAAGGACTCTCCAGATAGAGAGCGAATGCACTTTTACAAATGTAATTATGCATGTCATTCTATTTTATCTTTCTAATATATCTTTAACCAAGAAATGCATTTTCTTTTATAATTTATTTAAGGCTAAGGATTTGTAAATAAATGCTAATCTTTTAATTAGCAAGTGATCCTCCTACCTGCATAACACTTGGAAGTCTTGATTGACTGATTCCGTTTCTTAGGCTGCTTGAGGGTGCAATTGTTTTTCATCTGATAAAATATACTTAAAACTTTTTATTGCACAAATTCCTGTCATTTTAATTTTTTCTCCTATGCCTCAAGTCATTGAGTTCCTCACACTTAATAATTGTTATTACAACACCCTTTGTCCTTTTTTTTTTTTTAAAAAAAATATATCTTCTCTTAAAATTTATATTCTTTTCTCATTTTAAATTATGCGAGGGTTCCTGCATCATTCTGGACGTGGGTCGGTAAAGAACTTAGTTCAGGAAACTAGGATTAGATTAACAACTTGGAATATAGGGGCACTTATGGGTAGAAGTATGGAAATTGTGGACACAATGATTAAAAGAAAATTTAATATAATTTGCCTTCAAGAAACAAAGTTGGTGGGGGAGAAAGTTAGAGAAATTGATAAGTCAGACTTTAAACTTTGGTACACTGGAAAAGAAAAACATAGAATGAAGTAGGAATTATTGTAGACAAAAACTTAAAAGATAGCGTTGTTGATGTAAACAAAGTAGGGTATAGAATTATAAAAATCAAGATGATATTAGGCCAAGAGATAATTAATATCATTAGTGCTTATGATCCTCGAGTAGGCCTAGCAGAAAATTATAAGAGGCAATTTTGGGAAGATATGGATAGTATTATACAAGGCATATCAGGGACTGAGAAAATATTTATAGGAGATCTAAGTAGACACTTTGGAAGGGATAATAAAAGTTACGAGAGGATACATAGAGGATATGGATATGAAGACAAAAATGTGTTTGGGGAGATGATCCTAGACTTCGCTATGTTATATGATTTTAGTATAATGAATACTTGCTTTAAGAAGAGAGGACACTTAATAACCTTTAAAAGTGGACAAAATTGAAGTCAAATAGAATTTTTTTTTTTAATTTTTGACTAGGATGGTGGATTGTTTATCATGCAAGGATTGTAAAGTTATTCCAGGTGAAAGCCTAACCACACAACATAGAGTCTTAGTGCTAGATATATGTATTAAAAAATGGAAGGAAAATGATAAAATAAACCATTGTAAGAGAACTAGGTTGTGGAAGCTAAAGGGAGAAAATAGAATAAAATTTGAAGATAAAATGATCAAAGATGGGGATTTGATTATAGAGAATGACATAGATATAAACACTCTTTGGATTAGATTAGCTACCTCTATTAAAAATATAGCAAAAGAGATTTTAGGTGAATCAAGGGGAAAATTCTCGAATAGCCAAGAAAGTTGGTGGTGGGATAAAGATGTCCAAAAAGCCATAAAGACAAAAATAATTTGGTATAAGACGTGGCAAAAATGTAGAAACATGGATAACTCTGAAAAGTATGAAGAGGCGAGAAAAGATGCAAAAACGGCGTTAGTGAAGCTAAATACAAATTATTTAATAGTTTGCATGATAGATTACATACAAAAGAAGGGGAAAGAGATATATTTATGCTTGCTAAAGCTAGAGAAAAGAAGAGTAAGGACTTAGGAAATGTAAAATGTATAAAAAGGGAGGATGATGTTGTCTTGGTTAAGGACGAAGACATAAAAGAAAGATGGTGAAGTTACTTTGGTGAGTTGTTTAATGAAAACCAAATAGAAGGCTTAAACTTAGATGTGACAAATGCGGAAAAGACAAAATATTGGATTTATTCGCAAAATTAGAATTAACGAAGTTAAGTCTGCACTAAAAAAGATGAAAAATGGGAAAGTTATAGGACTGGATATCCTAATTGAAGTTTGGAAATGATTTGGTGATAACAAAATTATATGGTTAACTAACTTATTTAATGCAATTATAAAAACTAAGAAAATGTTAGATGAATGGAGGAAAAGCACTTTATACCTATATACAAAAATAAAGGATATATTCAAAATTGTAATAACTATCGTGGAATTAAACCTATGAGTCATACGATGAAACTATGGGAAAAGGTAGTTGAACAAAGATTAAGGCCAGAAACGAAGGTCTCAGAAAGTCAATTTGGTTTTATGCCTAAGAGATTTGCCACAGAAGCTATATATCTTTTAAGAAGATTAATGGAAAAGTTTAGGGAAAAGAAAAGGGATTTGCATATGGTATTTATTGACCTAGAAAAACATATGATAGGGCCTAGGGAAGTTCTATGGTGGATTTTAGAAAACAAAGGTGTATGTAGTAGGTATACTGATGTCATTAAGGATATGTACGATGAAGTACTTACTAGTGTAAGGACTATAGATGAAGAAACTAGAGAATTTCCAATCACCATAGGTGTACATCAAGGATTTTCTTTGAGCCCTTATCTTTTTGCTTTAGTGATGGACCAATTGACTAAGTGTATTCAAAATAAGGTTCCATGGTGTATGTTGTTTGAAAATGATATAGTATTGATTGATGAAACTAGGAGCGGAGCAGAGGCTGAGTTAGAATTATGGAGAAAGGCTTTAGAATCTAGAGGCTTTAGGATAAGTAGAATTAAGACAAAATATATGGAATCTAATTTCAGTATTAGGAGGAGGAATATTGGGGACAATGTTAAACTTGATGAAGAAATAAATAGCATTTGTAAATTTCGATATCTTGGATCTATTATGTAAGATGAAGGAGAAATTGAAGATGATGTAATGCATAGAGTTAAAGTAGGTTGGGTAAAATGGAGAAGTGCTTCAAGTGTGTTTTGTGATCATAGAATACCTTTAAAATTAAAAAGGAAGTTTTATAGGATGGCTATAAGACCAGCTATGCTATATGGATCAGAATGTTAGGTGACGATGAAACAGAATATCAAAAAAGTAAAAGTTGTCGAGATGAGAATGCTTAGATGGATGAGTGATATAATAGTCAAAGATACATTAAAAAATGAACATATTTGTGGTAAGTTAGGTGTCGCTCCAATAGAAGATAAGATAAGGGAGGGACGACTCAGATGGTATGGACACTTGCAACGTAGGCCACATTGTGCGCTAGTGAGGAAGAATGAGTTAGTTACTGTGGGGGCAGTAGAAGGAGTAGGGGTAGACCTAAAATAACTTGGAATGAGATAGTAAGGATTTAACAGCCCTGAATCTGTCAAAAGAAATGGTTCATGATGTCGTAAATTGGCGGAAAAGGATTCATATAGCCGACCCCACCTAGTGGGACTTAAGGCTTGGTTTTGTTGTTGTTGTATTCTTTTCCAATTTTAAGGTAAGGTTATGTGTCGGTAAATACATGCTAAAAGATTTGTTAGAATGATCACATATGTGTCTTCAAAAATTGAATGCTTTTTTAGCCAAGTCAACATGCTGAATATGAGTCATGACATACTATGCTATCTACTCACATGCAGCACCTTTATCTGTATCCAAGTAACATAGTTTATAAACAAACATATAATTTGCAGTTTGCATTAGTACAGTTTTTTCTTCTGAAGCTTATGGAGAACCTATGATTTTTGTCTATTGATTTAAACTTTCTCTTTCTGTTTGCGCTTTTTAAAATTATTCCTTTTTTGATTGTTGATAGTGTCCTGTGAGCGACTTGGAAGCTGCTGCTAGATTGTATATGTCTTCCTGGATAGAACTTACCACAACTCCATATGGTTCGCCATTAGACTCTACAAAAATGTTTTGGCCAGTGGCACTTCCTCGAAAAAGTCATTTTAGAGCAGCAGCAAAAATGAGAGCTGCGATGCTGGACAGTGATTCTGTGAGAAATACCATATTAGATCCTTCAAAGGGTGCCCCTTCACAGGAAAGGAATGGAGATCTTTCTTCAAATTCTGTAAAGATAATTGTTGGTGCTGATGTGGACAAATCAGTGACTCATACCCGTGTAATTACAGCTACAGCTTTGGGGTTTTTTGCCTCTAGGTTGCCTGAGGAGTCTCTACAGTATGTAATTGATCCATTGTGGAAGGACCTTACCTCTTTATCTGGTGTTCAGCGGCAGGTAGCACCAACATTTTGTGTTTAGCAAGAATTGCAATTGCAAACCTCCTTTCCTCCCCATCCCCTGAATATACCCGTGCTTAGTGGGGGTACACCAAAAGAGAGAAACTACATATAAGTGTGTGTGTGTACATATATATATATATATTGCGGTCTGTACAGTTTTATTGATGCTCTTATTTGGCAGGTGGCTTCCATGATTATTATTTCTTGGTTCAAAGAGATAAAAAATAAGAATCTGTCTGGAACACATGGACTTATGCCTGCTTTCGTCAATCATCTTAAAGTTTGGTTGTTAGATTTGTTAGCATGCACTGATCCTTCTTTCCCAACAAAAGATACACTTCTTCCTTATGCGGAGCTTTCAAGAACATATGCTAAGATGCGCATGGAGGCAAGTCAGTTGTTTGTTGCTGCTGAAGGATGTGGAGCTTTTAACAATATATTGTCTTCTATGAACACTGACCTGGAAAACTTGAGTATTGATGATGCCATTGATTTTGCATCGAAACTCACAGTGCAAAATATTGATGCTGGGGGAGTATCTACTGGAAAACACGTACTTGATGATGTGGAGTCACAGAAACAACGGCTCCTGACAACCTCGGGCTATCTAAAATGTGTTCAGGTGTTGAGTTTGACTATTATATCCTTCATAAGTTTCTGCTTGGCCTATTATTTTACAAGTAAAAGTGTTAAATTTTTTTCAGTACTACTTTGCATGACTGAGCTACTCAGTTTGCTGGGTGCAGCCCATGATTTTATCTGTTGCATTTACACTTATTATCTGTTGTATGTACACTTTTTGTTCTCTGTTGCTTAAAAACATTACTGGTGGTTTTTTTATTCTGTGCATTTTCTAGAAAATTTTAAAATGGAACCTTTTTTCAATGTAAATTTAAAGAAATTGGTCCCTATATACATCATATTGACATGGTCTTATTTTGTGCTGATCTGCAGAGCAATTTGCACATTACTGTATCTGCCTTGGTGGCTGCAGCTGTTGTCTGGATGTCAGAACTTCCTGCTAGACTTAATCCAATTATTTTGCCTTTGATGGCTTCAATTAAAAGGGAGCAGGTAGTACTTGGATGTTCTTATTGATTTGAATATTATACCACATGCACAGTTGCACACAATCAACTAGGCAACTAACACATTGTTCTATTTTATATTGTTCTTTGTCTAAGGAGGAAGTACTGCAGCAGAAAGCTGCCGAGGCTCTTGCAGAGCTTATTGATCATTGTATAGCACGTAGGCCTGGTCCAAATGATAAGTTAATTAAGAACCTTTGCAGTTCGATGTGCATGGATCCTTGTGAGACACCTCAAGCTGCAGTGATAAATTCCATGGAGGCTATTGAAGATCAAGATCTTGTCTCTCATGGAAACAATAGAGGTGACCATAAGTCTAAGGTTCATATGGTAGCTGGTGGAGAAGACAGATCAAGGATTGAGGGATTTATCAGTCGACGTGGGTCTGAACTCGCATTGAAGTATTTGTGTGAGAAATTCAGTTCTTCATTATTTGATAAGCTTCCTAAACTGTGGGATTGTGTTACTGAAGTTATCAAGCCTGCTAGATTTGAAGGTTTGACTCCTGCAGATGAGAGGCAGATTGCAGCAGCCATTGGATCTGTTAAGGATCCTCAGATATTGATAAATAATATTCAGGTTAGGATTTTTTTGACATTCGTGTTTGACTTGCACTAGTCTTCTTATCGTGGTTGTAGAAAACTTCCATCTTCAACGTAATACTGCTTATGTTGATGATTTTAACTTTGTTTTTTGATAATCGAACCTTATTCTTGCTACAGATAGGCTGTGCCTCGCCTGTATAATATTGAAGCAGCAAATGTAATAGAAAAAAGTGAAGCAAGAATGAACAAAATATTCAAAAAGAATAAGTGACCTCTAGCTGTCTAAAAATAGTGGAACCTTAAGGCTCCCTTTGGAGTAAGGATTTTGTGAGAGTAAAAGAGAGGAAGAGAAATTCAGATGCAAATCAATTTTCTGTTCTATTATATCTCTATCTCCAATATGATCAAGAGCAAAAATTTCTTTAAATATGAATAAAAAGTATGAAAAATGAAAGGCTAAGGCCTAGAAAATTGGCCTGTTGAATTTGCTATATATTTTATTTTCTTTCTCATTTTCTTTAATTACCAAACTAGAAAAAGTTTATTCCCTTATATTTTTCTTTCCTTTCCTTCTTGTTTTCCAAGTTCCAAATGAGGCCAAAGGTTTTTTGTTGCCTCCAACTGCACTATAGAAAATTTTCGTTATCAAATTATCACATATTGCTCCCAAGAAAGGCATAGCATAATCATATCGTAGACCACAAGAGCTCATTTTGGTTTGAACTCCCCTCCAAGAATGGTAAGTCTACCATGGTTTGAAGAAATGGTGGCGGTCCTTGTAATGGGTGTGGTCACAATGCATCAGTAATGGTGGTAGTCCTTGTAATGGGCGTCCCATGGAAACACAATTGCACCTACATATATTTTCATTTCTATTTTAATTTCCTAGTTACTTGGCTAGAAAGTAGGGTTTGTGATTTAGTATATATGTAATTCAAATTAAGAAGTTGTAACTATAACATAATATAAGCTTTGTGTCACGAACCCTCTAATAAGACTCAATTAAGGGCCGTGCGGCACTCGTTGAGGGCTCTCCCCCAACTGTGTCGGCTGCTAATTACACATTCACGCCTGCAGAAACGAGCACCAAATAAGTCTCGATAACCACTCACAACCCTGAAAGCATCAATACAAACCACAATAGATCATATAGGCAACATACATTTATAAGCAATATATTCATAGATCAATAAGGTACATCATTGTCCAAGGCAACAAAACACAATGATGAAAGGAACTACATGTTTTATTCAATTAAGAGGACAACCATACAAGCAATAACACAATTAATTCGATATCCATTATAAATCCCTGGAGAATACATGTAAAGCAATTGCTCCTCCCAACCCCCCCCCCCCTAAAAATTTACCCCACTAGTTTGTCACCCCCTAACAGCCTCCCCGACTTTTTATATTGACATTCTCGCCGATTTGCTGTAGGAAGTCTTCACTCGTATTCTGGTCTCGTTGTCTTAGAGTTCTAGAAATCTTGAATCTTTTGTGTGGCATGTTGGAAGCTTCCTGTCTACTACCAATTCTATCCGCTTAACCATGTACAATTGCTTTTGCTGATGACCTTCTTCGTTGATAACTCTGTCTGCGAGGATCTCCTCGACATCTCTGATTGCAGTCTTCATTCTGGAAATGGTTGATCTCCGTGAATTCTGTCGGCCCGAATCCTCTTTGTCAACATGAAATGGTTTAAGTTGCTGAGATGAAACATTGGATGGATTGGTCGTCTATGGCTCTTTATCCACTATGGTTGTTGATGTCAATAAGACGCATGTCCAACTTTTTCCATCACCTTGACTGGGCCTTCGTATCATCTTAGAAGTCTTTTCCTTTTCACGAAGAAATCAAGCACTAGGTCTCTAGCTTCAAATTGTTGTGCTCGTCTCCCTTTGTCCGCCAAGTTCTTTGTGACTTGGTGGGCTTTCGGGCAATTTCCACCACATGGACCGTCAAGAGTGTGTGGGAGAGTTGGTTGTTGACTTGTCACAATCTCAAAAGGAATTTTATTAGTTGCAGAAGATTTCATAAAACTAACGCAAAATTAAGCTATATCTAATAGTGAAACACAATTTTTTTTGCCCTTGATTGGAGTTCACAAAAGGTTGTAAGTATTTTTCCAACATCGCATTAAATCGTTCTGTCTGGCCATCTGTTTGTGGGTGGTAGCTTGGGGAAGGATTAATGCTTGATCCCATTAAAGCGAAAGAGTTCTCTCCAAAATCCACAAGTGAAGCTTACATCTTATCTCTAATTAGGCTCTCAGGGACTCCCTAGAAACCTTAAGGCTCCCACCATATCCTGCTTCTCTCTTGATTCTGTTTTTGAAAGGCATTCAAGGCCTTCCGTTCTGGACATTTTGCTACCAGATGAGGCCCCATGCAAAGAAAGCAAGAAATCGGTGGTCGATACTGCCTACTCCTTTTGTCTTCACCCTTTGACTCTCTAGTTGTTGAGGGTCCCCGATCTCTCCAAAGGCTATTAGATCCCCCGTCACTTCCCCCACTTGTAGGTCTATACACCTTGTTGGACATTTGTTCATTATTGGCGGATGTTGGATATTTCCTTTTTAGGGAACCATCTAACTGTTCGAGTGCTGTAAGGGTCGAATTTGAGAAATCGCCTAAACCTTCGCCTGCTGCGAGGGTCGAGGGGAGGTCTCGAACTCTTTGCCTTCGTAGCTCATTCTTTGGCCATGTCTTGAGTCCTCAGAGGAAATGGAATAATCTGTCAGATTCTATCATATCTTTGATGTCAAGCATTAGGGCATGGAACTCCCATACATAGCTCCTTATTGAGCCTGTTTTTTGTAAGTCGATACACCTTGCAACGCGTCATGTACTCGATATTTCCTCAATAAAACTGTGCTTTCAAAGCCTGTTTCAGTCCCTCACAGGTGTTGGTGGTATACTGATTGTGTTGCATGTCTTCACATTTGGTTTTGCACCACAAGCTCTCTTGGCTCGAAAAGATATACTATTGTAATGGTCCTCTTCTAGTTCAATCTTTGAGCACTTAAAGTAGTGTTCTACGTCAAAGACGAAATTGTTCAACTCCTTTGCGCCTCGAGCGCCCCCATAACATTTAGGTTGTGGTACCTTAATTAGGGACTCCTCAATGGTATCGGTTATCGGCCTTCGAGACATTTGTGCCACCGCATTATCACTCATCTCCTGCAAGTTGTTATGAAACTGGTTTGTAATGCCTTGGAGCTTGTCCATTTCCTTCGGATCCTCTTTCAAGGCTCTAATGGACTCTTTGAAATTTTGTGCAAGAAAATAAAAATTTTCAGTTAGCTCCCATGGAGAGGCCTCAAGATCTATTGGCTCTCCCCCTTGGGATGTAAGGGATGGCAACATGCCCTCAATGTGTTTCAGCCTATTCTCAAAGGCTTCCAACTACTCAATGTTCCTTTGGAAGACCTCAAGCTCTATTGACCTTTTCACCAAGGATCTTATGCGTGGAATGAATTTCTCAAGTTCCACAATTCTTTCCTCAAGCCCAAATACAATGTAGAGGTTTGCTTTAGTGTTTTCTCTAGAGGCCTCAAGCTCTATTGGCATACCTTTCTCTTTTAACAATTCTGTAACAAACCCGTGGAGTTCGAAGAACTTCGTCTCCAAGGTTTTTAGTTTTGTCACTCTTGCCTCAAGCGCTTCAACGTGTTCTGTCTTTCTAGACTTTGAGGTTCTCATTTTACCATTCATGGTGCTCGCACACACTGTGCTCTGATACCAACAACCATGGACCCTCAAATAAGACTCAATTAATGGCCGCGTGGCACTCATCGAGTGCTCACCCCTAACCAAGTCAGCCGATAATTACACGTTCAAGCTTGCAGACACGAGCACCAAATAAGTCTCAATAACCACTTGTAACCATGAATGCATCAATACAAACAACAACAGATCATAAAGGCAAGAGACATTCATACACAAGATATTCATAGATTAAGAAGGTACATCACTATCCAAGGCAACGAAATACAATGATGAAAAGGAATACTTGTTTTATTCAATTAAGAGGACAACCATACAAGCAATAACACAAGTAATTCGATATCCATTACAAATCCTTGGAGAATAAATGTAAAGCAATCTCTCTCCTCCATTTATCCCATTACATTGTCAGCCCCTAACACATGTCTTAATCTTTGAGACAAGCATATGACTACTGGTAGGATCAACTTGGTAGCATTCCTTTTTGACACCGACACCATATGAGCCTAAAAGCCAATCAAAGCAAATGTCGTCGTCGTGTATTGCATCAAGTGATAAATACTTGGTTAAGGGCACATTGGAGTGTAAACCCCTTCCCCACAAGGTTTTGTATCCGAGGGCATGAGCAATAAAACCCAAACAAACCATGACACACAAGTGAGGCATATGCATGGATTGCAGGGGTTGCTTCTAGGTTCAACCTGCATCCCTAAGAAGAGGTGTATATCGAAAAAGGAGACATCGATTGACAATTCCTTCAATTTAGGTAGGCAACACAGGAACCGATATTTTGCCCAAGGAAGCATTCACTTGAAGCAGCAATGAAAAGGAATGCATGAGTACTATTCTTAGCACAAGCAGAGAACTAGCAAACCCACACAAAGCAATGGCCTCTCACACATCCTTGCATACATGTTAACCACAACCCACAAAACGCAATGCATTTCACAAGGCAAAAGCCTTGCGAATAAACACACATTCAGTAGGATTGTAGAAGCACCTCTAGGCGTGACAACAATATAACCGACAATTCCCATTGAACATGCTTCAAGAATGAAAATATAGGCAATGCATGTAAACACAAACATGATATTGCTTTACCTTTGAACAAAAGCAATTAAGAGCCAATGTCAACAAAATGGGCATCGATGACTATCATAAACCCAATGCAATAACATAGTTGTATAAACATGCACCCAATTGGGTGTGGTAGAGATAACAAAGGAAATGGGGATATGAAAGAAACTGGATATTGAATGGCATGTAAAAGAAAATTTGCTATCCCTTTGGTTTAAGCACAAGCAAATCAACACCTGGTGACAAGATATAGACATTGATGGCTGTCGTAAGCCTGATGCAATATCATAGTTGCATTACCATGCACTTAATGGGTTGTGGTAGAGGGCTAACAAAGGAAATAGGAAAATGGATACATAAAAGGTTCATCAATGGTAGGGCTATGAAATAAAAAAGATATTGAATGGCATGTAAATGCAAATATGCTATTGCTTTAGTCGTAAGCTTGGTGCAATAGCATAATTGCATAAGCATGCAATCAATAGGTAAAGCTAGCCATGGTCTTAAATATCCACAAAATTTTCAAAATTTCCGTTGAAATTTCCGGTTTCCATCACCCTCGAAATCGAAATGGCACTCAATTTCCATTTTGCATAATTTTTTATCAAAATCTCTACGAATCATATGAAATTTATCGAAATATTGAAATTTTAGTGAAACTTGTCGAAATTTTAGCTATACAATGAAATTTCCCGGAATTCAAATGAGAGATATAGGAGTGAAGTGAAATTTCTCTCTTAATTTATTTTTATCGAAATAAAAGATTATTACAAATGCTTTTGAAATTATATGAAAAAATAAACTTACAACAACACCTTATTTAACCATTCATGTCTAAATTATCATTATTTGTATAATAAAGAATATTTAAATGATTTATGAATTTCATTTGTATTAACTGAACATGTTTAATGTGCATTATCTTATAAATATGTTTGATACACATGCTATATTACAACTTTTCCACCTCATACACAACATAGATGTATTTAACTTGTAGTATATTAGTCCTTAAACTTTTATTATGTTTGTTAACCATTTTTAAAGTTTCACAAAGAATTCCATGCTTTACTATTGATTTTTGTTGTTTTTTTTCAAATCGAAATCAAAATTAACATCGAAATCGAAATTTTCGTTGAAATTTCTGTACTTTTGGAGCTTTGATAGTTGAGCTGAAATCGAATTTTAAGACCTTGAAGCTAACAAAGGAAATGGGAAACTGAATATATGAAAAGGTACATCAACAAGTAGGGCTATGGAAGAAAATGGATATTGAATGGCATATAGGTGCAAATCCAGCATTACTTTGGCTCAAACACAAGGGAATGGGTATGTTATAACTGTTGTTAATTAAGTAGGTGTAACAAGAAAATGAGAAAAGCTTGAAGCTCCCATTTGCAAGTGGTTCTGTGCTCCCACTGGAACATTATTTTATTTTGTTCTTTTTATCATTAAAGAAAAATTCATTAAACGGCATCAAGGGGATGCCGTCCAAGAACATTGAATCCAAAGGGAAAAAATCATCCATACTCCAGTGTGCCAAAAAGTCAAGAATTACATGATGGTCATTGGAAAATAATCCACAATGAAAATTAGTGAAAGTAGCAAACCATTGGTTTTTGACAATCCATAATGGTGCATCTGATCCTTTGAAAGATCTCCTATTGCTTTCATTAAATAAAATTAAATAAAGGGCATCAAGGGGATGCCATCCAAGCACATTCAATCAAAAGGAAATCATCCATACTCCAGCGTGCCAGAAAGTCGAGAACTACGTGATGGTCATTGAAAAATAATCCACCATGAAAATTAGTAACAGTAGCAACAACCCTTTGCTTTCTCCTTTTCTTGCTTGAGTGGATACCTTTCCAAGCCCATAAGTCATTTCCACATTAAAGAAGTGGTCAGATTGCAAAAGTTTCTGGTCAAGGAGCAGTGCAATACGATGTGCTCCAATGGTTCAGCATTTACCAAACATAATCAAGGCCTGTCAATATGAGGCAGACCCCTCTTTTGTAGGTTGTCAATGGTAAGAATCATTCTAACAGATTGCCTCCTGGTCAAAGAAAAGCAGCCTTTGTGGTTGGCTGCAGTTTCCTAGATGGGCTTCCAGGGGACTTTGCAGCTCATTGCTGTCGGAATAGTGAACTTTCTTTAGTAGTATCTGACTGTAAAGCTACCATTTTTGTCCAGGGCTCAGTATAGGATTTTGTACAAGCTACTGTCAAATTCTAAAGATAGTCAATTGGAAATTGAAGACATTTCTAATGCAGGGAATTAGGGAGCATCCTAGGAAATCCCATGATCTGTAAAAGCTTCTTTGTTGCTGGCCAGCGTGAAAAAGGAAGGACTTTTGCGCAAAGTGTGTGCAAATGTGGTAGTTTCTCTGTGAAGAATGCCTCATTCCAATTCCTAATATATATACCACCTCTGATCTAAGGTAGATTGAAGCACAGGAGTCAACATGTGAAACTGATTTACGGTAGACACTGAGTTCCTACAGCTTACCTTTATGAGTGCTATCTTACTCACTAATGGGTCCATTCTCTTGGTCAAATTTAAAAAACTTCTCATGCATGTCAACGATATTGGTTTGATTCTTATCTTGTGAGAAACATTTATGAATGTCATCCCATACGACTATTGTCTGTCCTTTTTTATTTTTTGAGAATTTATTAAAAGGGCATCAATGGGACCGGAAAACAGAGTCAGCTCTCTTGTAGGATGTCACAAAAGTTTAAAATTACATTATGGTCATTCACTGCAATCGTACTGTGCCCAGCTGGAAACCACAGTATTCCACTGTTCTTTACAAATCTGAAGTGGTGTGAGAGTGTTTTTGAACACCCTCCCATTTCTTTCTTTCCAAGCATGCCAGAAAATAGCAAAAGGGATGGGGGATAAAGTCTTTCTCTTCTCCTTGGTAGCTCGAATCCCTTTCCATTCCCAAAGCTCCCCTCCCACTGAGCTGGCAGAAAACTATCTGTCTGATCATGGTTAGAGCCATATTCCAAAGGGTCCTTGTCCAGGGGCAATGGAGGAGGACATGCTCAACTAATTCTGCATCTGCCACGCAAAGAGAGCACCTATTGACGACAATCAGCCCCCTTTTGTGTAACTTGTCCATGGTTAAGAACTTTCCATGTGTTGCCTCCCAAGCAAGAAAAGCTACGTTTGTAGGGGCATCCATTTTCCAAATGTGAGTCAAAGGGAGATGCTATGGTTCATTTCCATTGGTGGGAGCTGTCAACACATTCCAAAGGTTTAGCTCTACCAAGGTGAATCTTTGGACCGACAAATGTCAAACTTGCAATGTGGAATTTTTATTTTGAAATGAGGTGTAGGTCAATAACATGTCAATGAAGTTGCCACTAACCTGCTTTATTCAACGTGAGGTACCTAATGGTTTTCTACCGATTAATTGAACTAGCTAACCTAGGGTCCAAGGAATTGATAGTCAATGGTCTACCCACCAGAGCTAAGTTCAGGAGTGCGGCTATGTGAAGGGGAGATACTAGCACCTTTACACTCCCGTTCTACGAACGGTACCTAATTAATCTATTGTTGTCTTCGAATTCAACCTATCAAGACTTTAATTTTTTCATTTGGAATTTACTGGACTTTGATATATTGGATAAACCCGCACAAGACGACGATTATCCTCATATCGAGATCCTCAAAGGTATGCACATGGCACCACCTTGAGGTCCGTTGTAGGATGAATTTTGTTTTGTGAATGTGCTTTGATGTATATTTACCCTCGATTAGATATTGAGTCAACCCTGCACAAGAGGACAATTACCATTACCTCGAGATCCTCAAGGGTATGCACAGGACACCACCTTGAGGTCTGTCGGTGATTCATTAAATTATTTTAGGGTTTTAAAGTGTCCATTCATCCAAATCGTTCAACATTCAGGTAAGGATTCAAGCATGGTTTCACATTGTGGCAAAATGACATCACATATCATTGGGGCATCATATGCAATTCAAACTACTGTGAGCCTAAACAAACCTCATAAGAGTGTCATTTTACAGCATTTTGGCATGATTCAATCATACCAACATTCACAAATAGATAAATGCACACAAAACAAGGTACAGGGGCTGCCGAGGCTCTGTTTTTATAAATTCTTTAATCCTCAATACTCAAATTAAGATGCACATGAGCTCAAAACAGTTTGAAAATTTTAAAACTAAAATAAAAACCTCTAGAAATTTTCAGTATTTTCAAGAATTTTCTGCATTTTTCTATGTTTTTTTAACAATTTAGGAAGGCTAAAAATGTAGAAAAATACAAAAACATTCAATAAAAAATACCCGAGAGACAAAAATCATCCTAAAAAAACTGAACATTGGAAATAGGATCCCATAGAATACTATGCAGTAAATTAACTAAAATCCTGAAGAAAATATTTTTTGAATTAGAAATAGCCAAATTAGAGCAAATATAAATATAAATAATAAATAAAATAAATTAAGGAAATGAGTTTAAACTAAAATAAATTTTTTTTTCTGTCTGCCTCCTATTTTTTTTATAGAATTTTTGCAATTAAAAAACAGTTTTTATTGATTTTTAGAATTTAAAATAAATTTATTAAATTAAATAAATAAAAACAGATTGGACCGGTCGCTCAGTATGCACAGACCGGTCAACCGGTCCAGGTGGACGCTTTAAATTACATATGTGCTGTGCTTTGCACGTGATGCGGGCATTGGGAGATGGTGCAACTCTGGTCATCTTCTTCAGTTGCACTCTGGCGAGTAGTCAGAACCATAATGGGCCTGTCAACGTAAACTTGTAACTCCAAACTCTGAAGTTAGAAAAATGCCGCACCATAACTATTCTTCTCCTCTTGGTGCTTAGATTATTTTTTGACCAAAAATTCAGCATAAAAGCCTCACAATCCGTCACCAGTTGGTTGGCTGTCACTGGCGATAATGGCGACGGTGGTGGTTTTATGCCTTCCCACGTTTGTTTTTATGCCATTTTTGCTTATTTTGAACCTCCAGACCTCCTTTCTCCCCTTTTTCACTTTTTGTCAATTCATGCACATAAAATTTGTCTTTTCCGAATCTCTCCTCTCTTCTCTCTTTCCAGCCAGCCATGGCCTCTGACCACCTGTTTGTTTTCTCCTCTCTGTTTTTTTCTCTATTTTTCTGGGTATTCTTGACCTCTTCCAACCCTAGATACATGTATGGCCTCAAAACCCGAACTTTGAATTGATTCTCACACCAACCCTAATTTGGCTTGCCCTTGAATCATAAGCGACCCTTGATCATGTTTTAAAGGTCTTATTTCAAAGCAAATACCCTTAAAGTCAAGACTTTAATACAATATTTGCAAGCAAAATTGCAGCTTTATCTTATGCTTGAAAGAAATTATAAAAATCGCACCTTTGGCATGTGATTTGAGGGATTTCGCCATATAATCATGTTTGCATATTTAAAATCATGGAATCATGTAAAGAAGTTTGAGAAGGAGAGATTTACCTTTGAAGTTTTGATCTCTCCAGCCTTTAAATAATCTCTCCTTTCCTTAGCTTGAATCTTTTTATCTCCAAGCTTAGAAGCTTTCTTATTTAATCCTCTTCTTTTCTCCGTTTCTCCTCTTTTCTTATCTTGCTCCTCTCTCTTGCCCTCTCTTTTGGAGTAAACTTATACTCCAATTCCCTTGTGTCTCCCTTTTGCAAGAGCCGTAACTTCTTATTTATAGAGAAGCAAGGGAGCTTGCCCTAATCCAGCAATTCCAAAAATGCTCTTTTAGAACAAGGAAACCCCTTCCTTGTCCTAAATGGGGGTTTTGGCACAAGAATTAGTTCTCCCAAGGATAGCAGCTTATCCTTATCTGGAGTAACTCTTCAATTAAATCAATTAAGACTCACTTAAGCTTTAAAAGTGTAATTGAAGGTTCAAATTTGAAATTGATGAAGAAAGGCATAGGACGAAAGGAGAGAGACTTCAATTGGACTCTCTCCTATTTTCTAATTAATTTCAATTTGGACAAAGTAGATGTCTAGAAGAGCTTCCTGTGGAAGGATCTGACTGAGAAGATCTTATTTTTGTCTATGGTCCACTTTGGTTGATTGGGTATGTTTTGGTGTTGAAAGGTGTAGAAGTGGCTAAAAAGGTTAATGGATGGTGGATTTCCCAATCTTCCACCATTCTGGAAATTGGAATGTTCGAAGAGTTCCCATGTTCTGAAATTTGAAGGTGATGACTGATTAGTGCTTTCTTTTCATGGGCCAAGTTGTGGATAGTAGGAAATAAAGTACTTAGGGCCTCCTTATACCAGCAGTAAATATTGTCTCCATTCCTTACTTTAAATCTGATAAAGGAGAAGAAGTTGTCCCAGCCTTTATTGATAAATTTCCACAACCCAACAACACGTGGACCTATGACGGCCTGAGCAATCAATTCATTATGCTGTAACCCATATTTGTAAGCAATGACACCCTGCCAAAAATGGTACCTCTCTTTAATAAATCTCCACAACCATTTCCCAAGAAGAGCTTTATTGAAACAATGTTCAACAATTCATGGTTTTCATGCTATTCCACTATCACAGAAATATATAGTCATTCTCCATCCAGTCTTCATGATCCTTGGATGCTAGGGATGCTTGAGAATGCAGCTGATAAACTTTCCTTTTGCATTAATATACACTCCCCTTTTTATGGTTGTTATCTGCATGAACTTAATAGAAGAGATTTCTCTGCGGAGGCAATCAAGATAACCCCCAACATACTGTAAACCTGCACACACCAGCATGATCAAAACAAACAGCAGCTATCACCAGGGCCCACGAGAACAGCAGAGTAGGAAAAATAGGAATCCCAAACATCAGATCAGAAAGAGTACAAAACAATTAAATTTCATTTTGTAGCATACAACCTAATATGTCCACTGTTAAAGCTTGGTGTACATTGTTGGCCCACAACCTAATAGCTTAAGCTTTTAGGTAAAGTGGTAATCGAGCATGGTTTCAAAGCTGGTTTCCAGTAGGTTCTGGGTTCTCGTCTTGTTGCCTGCATTTGTTGTGTGGTGTTTAAAAAAAAATATTGTATTCCCTGTAATGGGTGTTATCTTCTGTGTGTTTCTCTCTCCACATGCTGTCGAGCTGCACGTGCGGGGGAGTGTTAAAGCTTGATATACATTGTTTGCCCACAACCTAATAACTTAAGCTTTTAGGTGAAGTGGTAATCTAACACCCACTAATTCAGAGTCAGTGTGGAGCTTCAGTTACCCACAATCATAACTGAACAGCGACTATCACTAGGCAGCAGTACATCCTAGCAATTACAGCAGCCTGGGAGTGCTAACAGGCAGCAGCTGGAAGAAACCATGCGAAAGACAGCCTGACATTGATTGATAGCAGATTCAGGCTGGAACAGGCACCAAACAAGAGTGAAAAACTAATCAGAAATGACTATAGGCAGAAAAGCTGCACTAGCTAAGCACCCTGCAATTCAGTGTTCTATCAGCAACAGATGCAATTTGTGTACATTCCCACTACCCTGTGAACACAAGCTGCCTCCAATAATGGATGCACACAGCCCATCTGAGATGAGTAACCCTTATCTGTTTTCAAACTCAAGGGCGCATCTGATTTTAGAGTTGACCAGGGTGAGAAAAGCAAAAGAAGAAAAAAACTGTCTAAACCAATTCAGATCAATGATCAATCAGATTTGGAAGATCTTATTGCTCTGATACCATTTGATTCCATTTTGCAAATCTGAAGCAATCCAAATAGTTGATGGAAAAAATATAGAACTTCATATTGTAGAAGGAGAACAGAAAAGAAAAGAAGTGAGGTCTGTTGGCCAGAGCTGGAGGTTGTGTATCTGCTCCCCAAGCTAGACCCTGCTTATAATAATAATATGTACTCTTAACTATAGGGAATGAGAATATGGTGGTTACCTAGAATTTTTAAGTGATAGGAAGCTCCCAAACTTTAGTACTCAATACGGTGCACAATCTGACAATGATATTAGTGAGTTAAAATGGATCATGCTTCACTTTACTTGTCCTGATATAATGTCTGATTTGTTCACCTAGGATTGAAATACTGGTATCGTGTGTCTGTTAATTTTTAGCATTGATTTCTTATTGCAGGTGGTGCGTTGTACTGCCCCTCTGCTTGATGAGACATTGAAGTCAAAGCTACTGACATTTCTTCCATGCTTATTTCAATGCATTCGGCATTCCCATGTTGCTGTTAGATTGGCTGCTTCTAGGTGCATCACTTCAATGGCCAAGGCAAGGACAGGGAGTGTGATGGGAGCTGTAGTAGAGAAGGTCATTCCAATGTTGGAGGATTCGGCTTCTGTTCATGCGAGACAAGGTGCTGGCATGCTTGTGAGTTTGCTAGTTCAGGGATTGGGTGTGGAGCTGGTCCCATATGCTCGTTTATTAGTTGTTCCTCTTCTGAGGTGCATGAGTGACTCTGATCATTCTGTTAGACAGAGTGTGACTCATAGTTTTGCTGCTCTTGTACCTCTTCTTCCGCTAGCACGTGGCATTCCACCACCCAGTGGACTGAATGAAGGCTTATCTAAAAATACAGAAGATGCTCAATTTTTGGAGCAACTGCTTGATAATTCTCATATTGATGATTACAAGCTCGCTACTGAACTAAAAGTGACTCTGAGGAGGTAGGTGTTGGTGTCTGTTTTTGTTGATTTCAATTAATTTTTTCAATTGAATTTTTCTACCCAGTTTCTATTTCAATTGAAACCACTGCAGTTTACATTGATCACTGCATGCTGTTTTGGTACCTTGGGAATGGAAAACAAATGGAAAGACATTTTTACATTATTCCATGTACACCGGTTAATTAATGAAAACTGGTTGGTAGCATGTACTTACAAGATTAGTTGTAATTATTTCCATGTGAGGATTTTACAGGATTTAATTATTTTTTTCAGTCTTTACAGGAATTATACTAATCAGGCATTATATTGAAGTTTTACAGAGTTGCCAGTTCATTACTTGGCATGGAATTAAAATTTTCTGAAATTTCCAAAATTTCAATCAATATTTTGCATTGCAGAGGTTTCAAGCAAATAGATAAAGGATGCCTCTTTTTTTGTTTGAAGAATTTGCTCCAAAAAATTTCAATGGAATTCTGGAAATAGCTGGAGCATTATATATCTTGGCATCAATTTTGAATATTCATGCAGTATTTTTTAGTAACAATATTATCATATTGTCTATGTCTATATTTGATTGATGGATGGGTGGAAAGGAGCTTTTTTCACTTTAAAGGATCATAGTACTCTTATTCATGCTTGTCTTTCCTCCATTCCCCTGTATTTATTTGTCCCCTTTTAGAATGCCAGTGAGGGTTGCTTGAAGATTAGAGAGATTAGTGAGGGACTTTTTGTGGTCGGAACCTGGTGAGCAGGACGGGAATCATCTAATAGGGTGGACCATTATGTTTAGGTACTTTGGCTAGAGGAAAGAGTGGTAAGCTTTGTGGCGTTGCACTAATCTGCTTACGGTTTGGTGTATATAGTTGGAAGGAAATGATAGAATCTTTAAAGTTGTATCACCCCCATTAGTATGCTCTGGAGCAGAGTGGTATTCCTTGCGTCCCTTTAGTGCTTGGAAAATGTCTTTTCGTTGTTGCACGCCTTTCTTCCTTTAATGTAATTTATTGTTTATGAAAAAAGAAATATTTGATTAGTTTCTTATGCTATGTTAACTAAAAAAAATGTTATTTAAAAAATATTAGTTTCTGGCTGCTTTAAGGACTACTGTCAGGATGTCATCTGAGATTTGGTGGCTTTATTATGCTGATCTATTTTTTTTATTCTCCTTTTTCCTGTTTTCATGAGTGAAGACTTCTTGTTCTCTGCTTTTATATCTGTTTTTTCCTTGTTTTAATAGAGGTTCTTTTTCCATAAAAAAATAGTTAAATACAGTGACCATTAAGTTAGCTAAAAAAATTACGATTGCATTTAAATAAATAGGTTATAATGATAATTTTTTGTGCACAGTGCATGTCTAACCGTGCTCCTTATCAACAAGGACCGTGTCAGATGGTCGAAGAGGATTCAAAACACATGTGAATTGTTTTCTATTGTTTTTAAAGGATTATTCTGGATAAATGGGATGTTGTGTGAATGCTCTTTCTTCTTTGCATTCTTAGTTACTTGCTGTCATAAACAGCCTGTTTATATGTCTTATGTATTGTACACTTATTGTATATGTTTTTTCATCAATTAATTTTATTCCCAATTTGTTTGAAGAGAATATATTTATTCCATCAAAGGTTGTGTGACGGGGGTTATCTTTGTCCTTAAGATTTTTTTTTATAATATTTAATATATAAGAGGGCAGACCTGGAGTCTTCTGTTCTTCTCTATCACTAGCTTTACAACGTGGTATGAGAGCATTAATCTACTCTACTTCTGTCTTATCAGTGCTGTGTCTTTGGGGACACTGTTTTTTGTTTTTTACCCTTATCTTCCCCTAGTTAGTTCTCAAATCTGATTTTCTGGTTGGCTTGACTCATTGAGGGACCCTTTTTCATCATGGTTTGGTTGTGCAGGGTCCTTGGTAGGATGCTGTGTGTTTGTGGTAGTTTGCTGATGTGAAGCAGTTATGCTCTGTTTCGGGTATCCTGCTGGTGCTATTCTGCTGTTCTACTGTTCTGGCTGATATTGGCATCATGAGGCTTTATTAATTCTGCTTCTTTGTAATTGCTTGGTTGCTTCCAATCTTGTTTCAGTTGCCGGTGGTTTTGAAGAGAAGAAGAGATGAGAAGGGGAGAATAAGAGTAAAAGAAAAGAAAATTAAGGGGTAGTTTGCTGGAGTCTATGTACAGCTCTAGGGCTGCCTTCTTATATATTATTAGTAAGAATGTCTCAAGGACAAAAATACCCCCATTAACACAACCTAATTACTAAAATGACATTCTCTTCTTACATACAGACACAGACACAGACAGAGACAGACACAGACACACAGATAACAGATATCTATATCTATATATATATATATGGTTTTCCGAGGAGGAAATTTGTGACATGATAATGGGTGGCTCAACCTCACATAGGAATTACTCTTTTGCCTGATCCCTGACCCTAGGAAAAAGATCTAAATAATAGTAGAACACTGTGAAACCCAAATAACAATGCCATTTGATAGCTAATTTCTTCCCCTCTCTGTCATTGACTAATAGGGGCTGTTAAAATATTTTTTTGGAGGAAAAAGCTGTCGATAATGTTATTTAGGCTCTCATCGTGTCTTTCCCTAGATTCACTTGTCACACTCATTATATTCATCAAATATGTTCTGTTGGCTTAATCAAGTGTTAATGGCATGGGGATTCAAATTATGGATGCAGAATTGGTTTTTGGTCCTCTTTTGGGAAAAATGCAGACCTCAAGTTAAAAGGCATTGTTTATTTGATAAGAGCTTGTGAAAAATTAATGACAACCTTCATGATAGCATTACCTTCTGATGAAACTAAGGGCCCGCTTCACTGCCATTGTTCTCTTTAAAACAGAAAAAAATGAACATAGAAAACAATTTTTTTATAGCAATGAACATAGAAAACATAATAATGCTGTTTTTCAACTATGATCTCAAAAAACATCTGCTTTCAGAAAATTTTAAAAAATTTGAATATTAAATAATGGGATCTAGTAAACATTGCAAACAACCTGAACCTTTGATCAAAACATTTGTTTAATGTATCTTAAAATTGTGTGCATATCAAAATTGGTTTGATGTTTGCTGTCATTTTAGAATTTTTCTTATTTAGTTTTCAGTTTATTTTGGCGAATCAACTATGATTTTGAATTATAAATATATTATTATATGTCTTCTTCGCTTATTGTACATCCTTACAGCTTTTAATTTAATCCCTTCATATTGATTTCATTGACAGTCTCCATTGAGGTGGCTTTTCAACTATCTTTACATGCCTCTTACTGTTTTATTCTCCATGTGCTTGTAGGTATCAACAAGAAGGCATAAACTGGTTGGCTTTTCTAAGACGTTTTAAGCTCCATGGAATCTTATGTGATGACATGGGACTCGGTAAAACACTTCAAGCAGCAGCAATTGTGGCTTCTGACATTGCAGAGCATCGTGCTTTGAATAATAATGAAGATCCACCTTTATCATTAATTGTTTGTCCATCAACTCTTGTTGGACACTGGGCCTATGAGATAGAAAAGTATATTGATCCTTCTGTAATAACTACTCTTCAGTATGTTGGTTCTGCTCAGGAGCGTCTCTCACTTCGAGCTTGTTTTGATAAGCATAATGTAATCTTAACATCTTATGATGTTGTCCGTAAGGATATTGATCATCTTGGACAGCTCTTGTGGAATTACTGTATTTTAGATGAAGGACACATCATTAAGAATGCAAGGTCTAAGATTACAGGTGCAGTTAAACAGTTGAAAGCCCAGCACCGCCTCATTTTAAGTGGAACACCAATCCAGGTTGGTTACAAGTGTATAAGAAAAACCAGGTATATAACAAGATTTTCGAGCTTTCCTGATTATTGGATTTAATATTTTCAGAATAACATCTTGGATCTGTGGTCCCTTTTTGACTTTCTGATGCCAGGCTTTCTTGGTACAGAAAGACAGGTATGCATCTTATACTCCTCTCTGTGTCTATGCCCCTCTCCCTCACACACATACTGACACACTATTTATTGATTCATTTTTTTGTTTATTTTGTTGATTTCCGTGCTTATGTTTGTAGCTTTATGCATGATTAACTAACTGCCTAGTTCCCTATATTGCTTTCTGCATTAATATCTTCTATAAAATAGAAAACATGTCAATAAAAAGCACGAGAAACACAAATGGACTATTCATTTAAACAGTTTGGGTGCCATTGAGTAAGTCATATTTGACCACAGTTTTAAATTTCAATTTTGACTAAAATTTGAGCGCTTAAAAATACAGAAATTCCCAGTTCAATTTTAATGTTAAAAAATGATGCAAATCTGTGGCAAAGCATGAGAATTTATTTAACTTTGGAAACTGCTCATAGACATAATAATGCATGTTTTAGGTTCAAAATATTGTGGACAATGCACAAAGGAAAAATATGTGATATGGTGTGTAAGGTGCAATAAGTGTAAAACAATAAACATATTAATTGATATAAATACAATGCATTAATTAACAAATATCAAAATCCAATTGACAATAAAATATTTATAAAATAATGGCGGACATATTTTGTCAAAATAAAGACGTTATGAAAGCTAACTTATGGATAAATACTAGCATTTTTGTTTGTGATCATGGTGGAAATAACTAATTATTGAATCAGACTATGTTTAGTTATTAATATTATATATAACTTATAATATCAATAACCAAAGAAACTACATTTGCTGCAAAAAAAAATTATTATTGAATACTGAAAATATATGTATATATTATGAAATAGAAAGTGAAAATTCTGACTCAATATGTATAAGGTGATAAATGAAAAAAAGAGAAGGCCCAAGGAATTCAAAAATTGAAGGAAAGGACTTTATTATCAAGTCACTCTAATTTGTCAGTATCTGACGTACATTGCAGTACCATTTCTCTGTGTTAGGTGGAGTTCAACTTGTTTGTGGGATCTTGCAGCTATTGTCATCTGTTTACATGCATAGATGATAGTATACTGAATCTTGATTTAAGCACCTCTACCTTTTTGGTTTAAACATCTTTTTCAAAGTTGCCTGTGGCCTTGAACTGCCCATTGTCCATTGGAGAATAGGCTGCTCTTGGCTCTGTTGTTAACAAGGAAATAGGTGCATAGTCTATCGGTTTTGTTGAAGAATTACGTGAATTGGAAGACCTAATCACAATGTTAGGTTCTCCCCCTCTATTTATAATAAATGCTGAGTACATTACAATGACCATATTACCCTTACTAACTCACGCTTACCACATGGCAATAGCACACAGCAGTAATCATGCACTCCTAGCTTGTTATAATTGGATTTATCTCGAGCATGTCCCAAAGCTTTAGTGAATAAATCGGCGAGTTGGAATTTAGACTGATAAATCATTGTTATGAGCTTCTGCACAAGTTTATTTCTAACAAAGTGACAATCATCTTCTGTGTTTCATCCAATCTTATGAAGACTGGGTTGGAAGCAAAATGAATAGCAACTTGATTATCATACATCAACTCCATAGGCCGAGAATGTGGAAAACAACTTCTTCTAACATGTTCTTTAGTCAAATATGTTCACATGTAGTGTGGGTCTTGGCCTAATACTCTTAACTTAGTTCTCAATCGGGACGCCACAGTTTGTTTCTTACTTTTCCAGGATACCAAGTTACCACCAAGAAAAACAAAATTTCTGAATGACTGCATCCCACTTGTTGTGAAAGATATATCAGGTTGAGTGACTGAGATAATTTGATATTCTGACGAGTGTATGATCAGCCAACAAATCACCAACATCTGGCTCTAACTTGCTCATACGATCCTTGGGAGTATGACACTTCGGAGCCATCTCATCTGAAAGGTCTAGAACATATTTCTTCTGTGACCAAACAGTCTCTTACAAGATCTGGATACTTTCCATACTGAAGAAGTATTTTTTTGGCCTTAAATATCATTGGTCTGAAATTTAGTTTGTAGAAAATGCTTTAGGCACTTACCTCAATCATCATCACAAGAAATCACAATATCACCGATGTGCACAATGAGCAGAATCCGACAAGAAGCTGTATGACAAAAACATAGAGAGTGATCTAGTGTGCAGCTGAAGACCAAACTCTAGTAGTCCGGAACTGAATTGAACAAACCATGCTTATCAGGATTTCTTGAGCTGACACACTAATTGTGACTCCCTCTAAGCAAAAAATCCAGGTGCTTTCTTGTTCCACATAGATCTCCTCCTGATCACCATGTGGGAAGGCATTCATCACATTGTAGTGATGTAGTGGTCAATGACATGTGATGCTTGAGATGAACAAACCTAGGCAAGTTTAGTGACCAGGGAGAATGTGTCCAAATGATACACCTGAATGTGTCCCTTAGCAACAAGCATAGTAGTCAAAAGCGCGCCTGAGGCAAAAGGTGCACTTGCACTTCATAAGGGTTGAGGCGAGGTGACCTTTAAGGGCACAGTGAGGCACACCGACACACGACGCAGTGTTGTGTGGCCAACAAATTTTACCATATAATTTGCTTCTTTTTTTTTCGCTTCTCTTTTAATCTCAGGCATCTGATTTGTGCCGTGATTATAAAAAAAAGGTTGAAAGAACAATACAATAGTTAGTGTATCCTGTATCTAATATCATTCAACTTTCAGCAAGTTTGTCCTCTCTCAGAAAAAAAGACCTCGGCATCTCATGGTACAATGCCAACCTTAGATTCTGAAGTCAAGTCTCAAGCTTTAATTGAAGGACAACTTGCTGCTCTGAATATATAGATTTTCAGATTTGCTAAAGACTCAAAACCCATTTTTATCTTTTTTTCTAACGAAAAAAATAAGTTTCGTTTTTGGGGAGAACCAAAGGGCAGTTCAGCTCCCATTCCCCAAACTGTTAAAAAACAAAAATAGGAAGTGTGGGGAGAAATGACAAGAAGATATTGGAACATCCATTTGGAAGAGATGATGGAAGCAGGAGTTCATTTTGGTCATGGTACTAGGAAATGGAATCCTAGAATGGCGCCTTATATCTCCGGAAAGCGCAAAGGTATTCATATTACAAATCTTACTAGAACCGCTTGTTTTTTATCAAAAGCTTGTGATTTTTTGCCATCTTCTTCTTCTTGATCAACTAGGTCTCCTCTCCTGTTTTCTTCTTTCTTATGTCATCTTCTTCCTCTTCTTGATTGATGAAAATCAGTGATTCTGCTGCTCTGCAGCTCTCAGTTAGAGCTACCGTGACCCCTTTTTTATTTTTTCTTTATTTTTTTTCCTGCTTTTTTTTTTTTTTGGAATTTATGCCACTTTTTCCTGCATATCTGCTCAGCTGCTCTCAGACTTTTTTCTTCTTTTTTTCTTCTTCTGGCCTACTGTGATGCTCATAGTCAGAACCTTCATTTTTGAGTTTTTTCTTTTGCTTCTTTTTTTTTTTTGGGAATTTCTGCACCTTTTGCGCAAAATTTCTACTCAGTTGCTCCTCAGTTTTTTTTCTTCTGGACTGCTCTGCTGCTCCAGGCCCCTTTCTGATGTTCTTTTTCTTTTCTTAGCATTTCAGCTTCTTCTGTTATTTGGAATTGCTGGTATTTCAGTCACAGTTGCACTGCTGCTGCTTTTGCTGTTTTCTTGTTTTCAGATGTTTATTTTTGTTTCTATTTTGTGGAACTTATGGCATGAACATCGCATATTATTGAAAATTTGTGCTATAGTATTCATTTTTATGTTCTAGTATTGAATATTTTGATTCTTAAAGTTCAAATATTAGTGCTAGTGTGTTTACAATCGAGCATTCATTATATAGTGTATTCTACAGACAATTTTAATAAATATGTGCCTTACCTTTGTGAGGCACACATCTTTGCCTCACACCCTACGCCTAGGCTGTAGGCACCCTTTGTGCTTTAGTGGGCTTTGTGTCGTGGACTTGCACCTATGCTCCAACTACCTTTTGCTCAGTCATCATCAACTAAGTCTACTAAGATATCATCATCTTATTCTTCCCCACTAGAAATTTTCTTCTCCAACATCTTGTTCCTCTTCAGTCTCTTCTGCACTACCCATTTGGATCTCATCCTCATACACAAGTTCAACACCCTAGCACCTCCAAATAAGGTTCTTCCTCCTCCTCTAGAAGATGACATGTTCACACTTACTCTTGATCTAGTGCAATGTGGGGGCCTTATTACTCCAGCAGCTATAGCAACAGAACCCCATGTCAAAGAATAATCTTTGAACTCCCATTCATCGTCCTTGTCAGAATTGTCATCCATCCCTCCAATCAACTGTTCATTGTCCTTGTCAGAATTGTCTTTTAGAAGGATGGGATCAATGGTATCATGATTGTTGTATCAACGCCTCAAAGTTCGATTTTATTTCACAAACACCAACTCACTCAATTGTGTTGCATTAACCTATTTCTCCTTTTGCTATGAAGCTGAAAGAAGTAAAAGTTAACATAGTAAATAATGATTCTGAGAAATAGCTATATATGTTCTTTAATCCACAATATCCTAGTGACTTAC
The DNA here is from genome assembly GCF_029873635.1 of Malania oleifera. Taxonomy (NCBI): domain Eukaryota; kingdom Viridiplantae; phylum Streptophyta; class Magnoliopsida; order Santalales; family Ximeniaceae; genus Malania; species Malania oleifera. Next base: position 12,462,468 of record NC_080428.1, read on the forward strand.
ATGTTTTAATATGCAAGTTTGAAACTGACGATCCAAATGAATTCCACCATTCCACTATTTGTAGAAATGCACATGAACACTAAACTACTAAGTGACCTACCAGCTACTAAGCCACTTTACCTGGCGCTTTTGTCATCCTCTGTCCAACAGCCATATCAATTCCAAAAAGGCCTGTAGTGCTTGTGTAATTTGGCACCTCATTTGAAATGTTATCTTGCAATTTAATAGATGGCATCAACCTTCAATGCAATTGTACAAACCCGACATGATTTCTTCATCTTGCACAATGTTGGGGTTGAATAATAAAACTTTGGGTTCAAGAAGTGTGCAGCTGCATGCGAAGGTTGATGAAGATGGCATCCTTACCTCGTGTCAATAATTTCAAATGCCTTCTTGAACTTATTCTCTCTCTCACCGAAAGAAAGATATTTCATTAGAAAGAGAGAGAGAATAAGACTCCCGTCAAAATTCATGAAATTTTTTTGAAAAAAAAAATCTGAAAACACAAAAAAAAAAAAAAATACTTTTGAGTATGAAGAAAAAAATTCCTCCAATCTCACTGAATTTCCAAAAACCTTGCTCCCTTAAAGCGTCCAAAACCAACGCACCGTAAAGAGGACTAGTAATGAATCTTTTCCCAAACCAGCTGCCTTCAATTTTTTTCCTAGAAAAAATCCATGCATTGTGCTTCATCCTTAAACCCCACTGCATTGCAAATATTCCACATTTCCAAAGAGCTGCCCTATCCTTCTTACAAAACCCTCAAAAGAAATAGCCAGCATTCCTTCCACTGGTGCTGGACAAAGCCAAGCTTTTCCCAACATACCAAATGACAAAGCACACAAACATCTGGAGATAAGGCCTTCAAAGTTCTCTTGATTTGCAACAGATTATTTATTGATTCTACTCAGCATAGTTACCAAATGAAAGCCTTAATCTTTGGGCAAGCCTTTGCCTTCCAAATACATGAGAAAAGAGGAAAACAAGAGTTTGAATGGGTCAAAAACTCAAAAAAAGATTTACAAGAATATACCCCGAATGATCCAAAGCCCAAGACCGAGTGTCCTTCTCCTTAGCTGAAGAAAGATGACAATTGTTAAATAACGATGACAAAGAGGAGAGTTCCTTCAACTCTTTATCTTTTGGAGATGTTCTGAAATGAAAGTTCCAAGAAACAAGGGGGCTAACCAAATCAACCGTAAATAAAGAAATCATACTATCTTGCCCTGAGCTCAATTGAAAGAGACGAAGCATTATTTGTCACTACCTGAATCACATTTGACTCTCCAATTTCCTCCACCATCTCATCAAGTAATCTATACATTCTATGTGTACTTTTGACAATATTAGAAGCATCAATGGACTTGATGAACACTGATCCCTTTGGAGACTTTACTAAGCAGTTTATTATGTCCTTATTAGCAACTGAATCCCTCCAAATATTGGACATAATTGAGCATCCATCCATTCCCCCTTATGGTTCTTCAACAACTATTTCGTCCAACTAAATTCGTTCTTTTGGAAAGGAACTCTCACTTCATGATAGCTAAGTAGCTTTATTCTAAGATCATATTGCCCAATCGGTTCAAGTGCCAATGCAAAGCTCTCCAACATTAAATGGGTATTCCTGCATCATCATCCATCTAGAAAAATCTGTCATTGCTTTCTATCTTAATTCTTTTTTGCTTGCCTCATGATGGATATTTGCTACATCTTCCCTTCTTTCCTAGCTTGAACCACTTTCTTGGATCAAGAATAAAAAACAAATGCATAGGTTGCTTTTGTTTTGGTTTCTTCAAGGTGGGATGAGGTGCCCTACTATTGGATTGGTAGGAACTTCTACTTAAGCCACTACATACTCTCTTGCCACGAGATAGGTCGCTTTTGTTTCGGTTTCTTCAAAGTGGGATGAGGTGCCCTACTATTGGATTGGTAGGAACTTCTACTTAAGCCACTACACACTTCTCTTGCCACGAGTGTCAATTTCTTGAACTTTGTCTTCATCTTCACCACAACGATCTTTGTCATCGAAGTTGGGCAATAACTCATTTTCCTTTTTCTCTTCTTCTCTCTTCAGCATATACTCCCTAGTTTCACAAACATGAGCAGGGCACATAGGGCAGTATTTTACATTTCAGAATCCTCCAACAAAATGTTGTTTTGCCCAAAATACTCCTTCCTTTGTTAATTTACCACAAAAATTGCAAGTCGCATTATTTCTACTTTTTTATCTTTAAAATGTGCATTCTTCCATGCAGGATCTTTCTTTGCAGAGCCTTACGAATCCATTTAAGTGTTGAACCCTGTTACTCTAAATGCAAAAGATGTGTTATATTATATTTCAGAAATAAACATAAATAAATTAAAAATTCAGAAAAATGTATACAATATTTATGAAAAGAAAAAGAAAAATCAAGTAAATCATATATTAAATATTAACTTGCATTAAACTATATATTATATACTAACTTGAAGTATGAAATTCGGAGATTAGATGAACTTCTGTGCCGAAAGCAGGGCAGCAGCCAGCAGCATCTGGTAAACTGAGGCTAAGTAGCCTAAATTTCATAGAAGACAACAAAAAAGTGAGCAAGCAGTGAACCCTTGAAGAAGAAGAATAGTTTAATCTCATTTCCGAATTTCAGACTTCAAGTTAGTATATAATATAGAGTTTAATGCAAGTTAATATTTAATGTATGATTTACTTGATTTTTCTTTTCTTTTCATAAATATTGTATACATTTTTCTGAATTTTTAATTTATTTATGTTTATTTCTGAAATATAGAATAACACATCTTTTGCATTTAGATTAACTACACTTTTGCCTTTAAGCGCCTCACTATGCCTTAAAGGCCTCACTATGCCTACTTGCTCCTCTTGCAAGTCGCCTTGTCTTAACCCTCTTGAGTCACTAGACCCCTCACCTCCTTGTCTGCTTTTGACTGCTATGAAAAAAAGTGACTAGAAATCATGACAAACAAAATTAGAGATCAGATGCTAGATACAACTGCATTTACCTTTCCAAATAGGAATAAGAAGATCAATATATTGGGAAATAGGACCATTAGTTAAGGGAACTAGAGACGTTGACGTAGATGCTAGAGGAGGGCACTCCTTCCCTATCGTTGTGTTTAGACCTGCAAACTGGGATAATCCAAGTGATGGGAGGGACTCAATGAAGATGCGAGAGGATTGGGTAGAGATAATAGGTTAGAATCTTGAAAGGTAGAGGAAGAGAATTGTCTAAGGTCAAGAGAATTCAAGGAATCAAAATAGTTTGGTGTAGACATAAGGACGATGATATCAGCAGAGACAGAGAATTGATGTAAAGCAGCACTATGACATTGATATACCTTTTGAGTGCAAAAATAGCCTAGAAAATGCATTTGATAGCATGAGGATCCAACTTATCCATTCTTGGACTTAAATGATACACAACTGAATGTATGAGAAGGATGTGAGAACAAACGAGCCATTTGAAAGATAACTAAATATGGGATTTTGCCACTGTTGAATAATTGGGTAAAATGGAAAACCTTTTCTCAATGATAGGTCTCTCCCTCGATTTATAATATATGTCAAGTACAATACCAATGACTATAATGCCCTTACTAACTCACACTTATGTTAAGAACACATAATAATAATCATGCTAAATGAATAAATAACCACTAACACTCCCCCTTAAGCTAGAGCATATATATATATATATATATCATATGCTCCTAGCTTGTTGCAAATGAATTTCACATGGGCACCTCCCAATGCTTTAGTGAATAAATCAGCAAGCTGAAACTTAGACTTCACATAAGTGGTTGTAATGAGTTTCTATTCAAGTTTCTCCCGAATAAAGTGGGAATCATAGTAGTTAGAGGCGTGAGGCGAGCCGAGGCGCAAAGGGTCTTTGAAGCTGAGGCGCGAGGCGAAGGCGCGCGCCTCATGAAAGTGAGGCGCACAATTATTAAAATGGTGTAAAATGTCTATTTGGGGTAATTGATATATGAACATATGAATATCTAGTAATATTAGAAATAGTATGTATTAATTATAATTTATAAACTCACATTAATTAAACTAAATATTACAAATTAAAAAATAGTGACTAAATTTCAGTAAAAAGAATAAATATTATGTATTAGTTATAATTTATAAACTTGCATTAATTAAACTAAATATTTAATTAGTAATTACATATAAAGAAGAAGAGGAAAAAAAGTAGCCAAATTTCAATAAAAAGAATAAATATTATGTATTAGTTATAATTTATAAACTTACATTAATTAAACTAAATATTACAAATTTAAAAGCAGTAGGTAAATTTCAGTGAAAAATTAAATATTATGTATTAGTTATAATTTATAAGCTTAGATTAATTAAAGAAAATATTTAATTTATAAGCTTACATATAAAGAAGAAGAAAAAGAGAAGCAGCAGGCAGCACGCAACAGTCAGCAGCAGGCAGCACGCAGGCAGCAGGAAGAAGAAGAGAAGCAGATGGCAGCAGGAAGAAGAAGAAGAAGAACTCGCGAGGGCTCCTGCTGGTTGGAAACGAAGTCGCGAAGGGTCGTGCTTCTTCAAAATGTCAAAGATGAACTCACGATCCTGGTTCGAAGCTCGAAGACGAAGTAGCGAAGGCTTCCGGCTGGTTCGAAGGCTCGCAGACGAGCTCACGTTGCTGGTTCGAAGGATCGCGAAGGCTCCTGCTTGTTCGAATCTGCAAAGAGAACTCACGAAGGGCCGAGAGGGGCTAGGGGCTATGTTCGTTCGAGTCGAATGAGGGCTATGGGTCTGGCTGTGGCTATTTCTCTACTTTAAATGACAAAATTCACAAGGCGCGACTCACTACGCCTGTCGCCCCAGTGTGCCTGGTCTCGCCTAGCGTCACCTCTTGCAGGTCGCCTCGCCTCACCTGGTTTGAGGCGCAAGCCTCTTCGCTTCACTGCCCCTTGCGCCTGAGGCACGCTTTTAACTACTTTGGTGGCAATCAACTTCAATGTGTTTTGTTTGCCCATGGAAGACAAGGTTGGGGGCAATATGAATAGCAGCTCGATTATCACACATGAACTCCATAGGCCGAGAATGTGGAAAACCTGGTTCTTTCAACATGTTCTTCAACCAAATAAGTTCACATGTAGTGTGCGCCATAGCCCTATACTTTGACTTAACTCTTGAATTGGCCACCAAAATTTGTTTCTTACTTTTCCCACGGGCAAAGATACATATCTTTGGTTAGAAGGCAACCCGCCCAATCTACATCTGTATATCCCTTAATATGAGTGTGGCCTTGATTTTTTAAGAGACCTCTCCTTCGTGCACATTTGAGATATCTCAAAATGCGAATTACTGCATACCAGTGACTTGTTCTTGGGGAATCAAGAAATTGACTCACAACACTTCTTGCAAAGGATATATCTAGTTGAGTGACTAATAAGATAATTCAACTTTCCAACAAGTCTTTGGTACCGTCCCGGGTTAGACAACAAATCATCCATATCTATCAGTAATTTATTATTGGGATCCATGGGTGTATCAACAGGCTTGGATCCCGACAGCCCTGTCTCATCTAAAAGATTAAGAACATACTTCCTTTGAGACAAGACAACTCCTGTACAAGATCTCGATACTTCTATACCCAAGAAGTACTTCAATGGTCCCAAATATGTTGTTTGAAACTTAGTCTGCAAGAAATGCTTTAGGCTTTGAATACCTCGATCATCACCACTAGTAATCACAATATGATCCACATACACTATAAGCAGAATCCTTCCGGATGAACTATGGTGATAAAATAAAAAAGGATTTATTGCACACCGTTGAAGGTCAGACTCAAGTACTATAGTGCTGAAGCGACCAAACCATGCCCTTGGAAACTGTTTTAAACCATATAATGACTTCTTAAGCCGACACACCAAGCCTGATTCCCTCTGAGCAACAAACTCAGGTGGTTGCTCCGTATAGACCTCTTGAAGATCACCATGTAGTAAATCGATCTTCAAGTCTGACTGGTGTATAGGCCAATGATAGGTGGTGGCTAAGGAGATGAACAAAAGTAATGAGGCAAGTTTGGCTATAGGGGAGAACGTGTCTGAATAGTCCAAGCCATACACTTGAGTATATCCCTTAGCAACAAGGTGGACCTTCAATTAAGCCAAGAAACAATCTAGATTAACCTTCACAGTGTACACCTAACAACAAACAACCACAGATTTATTAGGAGGAAGACATACTAAGTCCCAAGTATCATTATCTCGTAGAGCACACATCTTTTCTATCACTACGTTCCTCCACCCAAAATGGAATAGGGCTTTAGAAATAGATTTTGGTAGACCAACAAAAGACGGAGTACTAACATAATAGTAATATGAGGGTGACAAAAAATCATAACAAACAAAATTAGAGATTGGAAGTTGGGTATAACTACATTTACCTTTTTGAACAGCAATGGGCGGATCAACATCTTGGGAAATAGGATCATCTAATGAGAGAACTAAAGGCATAGAAGTGGAAGCTAGAGGAGGCTCTCCTCCCTTGAGTCGCCATGTGTATACCTGCATATTGGGATGATCCAAGCAACGAGAAGGACTCAAACTGAATGAAGATGCTGGAGGATTGGGCATAGATATTAGGTTAGGATCAAGAAGACAAGACAGAGGAAAAGATTCGTTAAGTTCAACAGAACTCAAGGGATCAGAGTAGTATGGTGTAGGCTCGAAAAAAGTGACATCAACAGAGACAAAGAATCGATGTAAAGTAGGGCAAAAACATCAATATCCCTTTTAAGTATTGGAATACCCTAGAAAAATGCATTTGATAGCTCAAGGATCCAACTTATTCATTCCTGGAGTTAATTGATGGACAAAAGACACAACCAAATATACAAGGAGGAAGGGAGAACAAAGGGGCCTTAGGGAAGATAACCGAATGTGGGATTTTACCTCTAAGGACAAAAGATAGATTTTTATTAATGAGAGAGCAAGTAGTGAATAGGACATCACTCCAAAAAACTTTGGGGACATGCATTGGGTATATTAAGGTACAAGTGACTTCAAGAATACGTTTATTTTTCCGTTCTACGACTCCATTTTGTTGTGGAGTGTGGGCACAAGAAGATTGATGGATCATACCAGAATTAGTCATATAGGTATTATATTGGATACTGAAGTACTCCTTAGCATTATCACTACGAAGTATCTTGACTGGCATATCAAATTGAGCCTTTATTTGAGAATAGAAGGCACAAAAGATATTAATAAACTCAAGGCGATCTTTCATTAAATACAACCAAGTCATCTTGCAGTAGTCATCGACAAATGTAACAAAGTATCAGAACCTCAATTTTGACGTGACATGACTCGGACCCCAAACATCAGAATGGACGAGCATGAAAGGACTATCTGCCCTTTTGTTGACTTGGGAAGCAAAGGGAACACGATGATGTTTTGCTAATTGACAAGATTTACACTCTAGACTAGAAACAGAACTCAACGTAAGAACTAGCTATTTTAATTTGTCCAAGGATGGATGGCTAAGGCGACATTGGATTTGAAGCAGTGTAGTAGCAGTATTGCAGGCAATGGGAGAAGACATCGACCCAAAGTAGTTGAGTCAATAAGCCTCATGTCCCTGTCCTGCACCAATTGTCTTCCTCATCTTTAGATCTTGAATACTCACAAAATTAGGAAATAAGGTTATAGAGCAATTGAGTGCCTTTGTAAGCTTACTAACAGACATAAAATTGAATGAGGACTTAGGAATGTATAAAAAAGAATAAAGAGAGATGGAGGGAGTAGGATTTATTTTTCATATCCCTTTAATTGTAGTCGTGGACCCATCAATAAAGGTAATATGAGGTAGATCTTTAGAATATTGGAGGGCAGAAAAGAAGTAGGTTATACCTGTCATATGGTTAGTTGCATAAGAGTTGATAATCCAAGGACTAGTGGGAGAGATACCAGATGACAAACAAATTGTAGGATTACCGTTCTGAGCAAAATATGACATGTGATGAGATGCTTGTTGGGATGTTTGATAGTGTAGGAACCTTGAATACTCTTCCTCTGAGATAGTTATAGCACACTATTCTCCTAAACAAATGCTTGATGATGGAAACACACTTTTGGGAATTGACGCCGTCCCAACACAGACACAACCTTGATACAACAGCAAATCAGAAATACACTGCAAACAAAATGCTCTTGGGATTCCAAAAGTGAACTTCTAGACCAACCAAAACAACCACAAGTGAATTTTCAGATCAACTAAACGAAACACAAATGAGTCAACTGTTGATTCAACCATGAAGGAGTCACCAACAACTGGACATAGCACTGCCAAAACCCTATAAAATCTATGTACAAATGCTGCCACTCCTCCAAGAGACTTAAACACATCCCCAAGAAACCAACATGCTGCTGTAACAGTACCAAACAGTCTCTATACAGTAGAACATCTGAAGTACACAGCGAACAACATTCTCCTGGAATTCATGGACACCATTGCAACACACAGTGTTTGACAACCAGAGCAAACCACAAGCACACAATGAACAAGAAAGATAAAAAATGAATCAAGAACACAGCAATATCACTGTTTCAGGCCTCAGTGTACTCTATAATTACTGACCAACAGCTTTAGGCGTTAGCAAGCAAACATTTCTGGAATGCTGCACATGAACAACTGAAAAAGGTGATACCTTTGGACGAAAAATATGACAACCAACTTGGTATTATGGTGTGCGGAAGGATTCAAGACATTGGGGAGGAAATCAGAGAAAAATGGCTGCTCAAGAAAATCTCATGCACTGGTGTGTGGGGTTGGCACTGCTGGATATCTGTTGATGCGTGGGGGCACGTGGGGGATCTTCTGGCTATGAAATTTTGAGGGCTGGCAGATAGGCAGGTTCTGTGGCTTGCTACGTGGTTAGTTTTGCAAAATATGAGGCATTTCTTGAGGTGTTGAAGAGGACAGCAGCATCCAGGATTTTCCTGGTGACTGCAGTATTTTCCAGCAACTGCTGAAGCTGGCCCTGGACTATGGTGATGCTGATGACCCTTCTACTGCAGCAGGTTGCATGGTATTACAGTATTTAGGGTTTGATTTAGCATTAGGTCAGATCACTTGCTCTGATAGCATGTTGAATAATTGGGTGAAATGGAAGACTTTTTCCCAATGATAGGTCTCTCCCTCTATTTACCAATGACCATAATACCCTAACTAACTCACCTATTAACATAACAACACATAATAATAATGCTAAATGACTAAATAACTGCTTCCAGCCACCATGGATACAGGTTGGCATTTTATTGATGAGAGACCAGCAATGAGCATGGCATCACTCCAAAACGATACAATAGGATACGGGTGACTTTGAGAATTTGTCTGGGTTTGAACTGTCAACTCCATTTTGTTGTGGAGTATGGACACAGGATGACTGATAGATGACTATAGTTTGGTTCGCAAGTACTCCTTAGCATAATCATTTCGAAGTATCCTGGCACTTCAAATTGAGTCCTTATTTGCGAGCAAAGAGGACAAAAGTATTATTTATTTCATTGAATACAACCAAGTCATCCTAGAGTAGTCATCGAAAATGTAACAAAATGATGGATTCCTAACTTTGATGTGATAGACTAGGACCCCAAACATCGAAATGGATTAACATCAAAAGGCCAACCTCCCATTTATTGTCTTGGAAAGCAAAGGGAACCTGATGATGCTTTCCCAATTGAAAAAACTCAGGCCCAAGATTGGACACAGAACTCAAAATAAAATCCACTAATCTCACATCCTGTGCCAATGGAGGAGCAGGATTTATTGATCCTATCCCCTTAATTGTAGTAATGGTCCCATTACAAACAGTAACTTCAGGTCAATGTTTAGAATACTGGAAAGAAGTTGGTTACACCTGTCATATTGTCAGTGGTGGCAGAATCAATGATCCAAGGACTAGTGGGCAAGATATTGAATGACATGCACACTGTAGGATTACCTTTCTGAGCAAATGATTGAATGTGGTGAGGTGCTTTCTGGGAAGCTTGATACTGCCACTATGGTCTAAAACTTCCTCAAAATTGTCAAAATTTCTGTTTAAATTTCTGCTTTCCGCCACCCTCGAAATCAAAATGGCAGTCAATGTCCTTGCAAAATTTCCATTGAGATTTCCACAAATCATCTGAAAATTATTTTAATCTCAAAACTTGAACAAAATTTGGTGAAATTTTAACTAGAAAGTAAAATTGCCTTGTACTTAAAAATTGAGATCCAAAACCTAAGTAGAAATTTCTCTCTTAATTAATCTTTTTTTTTGAATTGAAAACTAAAATTTTTGGTGTTTCAGTTTATCATGGAAAAAGGATAGAGGATTTTTTTTTTCTTTTCATTTTTGGTAATTCAGTTGATCATGGCAAGCTTGGCCTGGGTTGGAGAATGAATATTCTCTCTATCCTGGAAGAATTGACGCTGCAGCAAAAGTATATGATTTGTCATAAATAACTGTGCTTGGCCCCATAGATTTTAGTACAGAGCCACACTATTCAAAGTTCCCATTGCTGTAGCAGAATTAATTTTGAGGGTTTTTCCTGTCTCTTTCAATTTATTTGCATATCTCATCTTGGATGGTTGAGATTAAACCTATTTTAAATATTTGGATTTTTCATGTTTATTAGGGTTTATTTTAAACCATGTATGCTTTTGTCTCAATTTTTTGTAATGAAACGGTTGGGACTATGATTTTCAAGTGTCAAAACACTCAAGTTGAATTCAATTTATGAATGGTACTTTAAATGTCTTTAGATAACGATTTTTTATAGTTATTGTATTGATATCAATGTTGTTATTTGTATCCTCATCAATTTGCAATTTATAGCCCAACATATTATGTGCTTGTCTAACATTCGTTTTGATTTTGTATTCTATTTTTTTTTTTTTTTCCATTTTTAAAATGTTTCTTGGATTGATGGTAATGGTAAATTGGAGTTTGTGCACCAGAGTCCAGAGATTTGGAAGATAGAATTCTCCAGTCGTAAGGGACAGATGGCTCCAATATGTGCTTATAGTAAAAACTGCTGTCAACTAAGAATGACAATGACTGGTAGTTATTTGATCCAATTTGAACTTTTGAAAAGACAGTTGCCAATTAATATTAGGATGCAATAAAGTATATTGCCCTGCACTAGGAGTCCTCGCCGTTCTCATATATTTACTTTGTGCTTAAACTGGTAGCTAATGCTGAAACTCATGTACGTAATCAGAAAACTGGAACTGGTAAATTGTTTTGGATATCCATGATTGTCAAGGTTCAGAAGATATTTCATATTTTGTATGTCTTAAGGACTTTTGAAGGTTTTAAATAAATCATGCTGATATTTTCAGTTAGTATTATGAAATTGCAGCAGATGTCATAACCAAAATATGTTATCGATTTTTGTGAATGGATCTGTTAACAATGTCAAAACAGTGACTGGTCAATATGTTACAGAAAGTATGTGAGCTTTATACCCAGTTTACCTATAAATGTACTTGTAAAGACAAGGAAAATAAAAACCAATGTGACCTTGGGTTCAATGTTGATGGGGATGCATGTTTTGGTTGTTGGATTCTCCTGTAAAGTATACTGTAAGATTTCCAATGTCCCCTTTTAAGTGAACACAGGTATTTAATTGTGAAGGATTTGGGTGCTAGAGGTTGGTTTGCATTTGATATTGTAATTTTTTGCATTATAATATTGGATGAATAGCCTTTTCTTTCCTTTTCAGTGTCGTTCCTTGTATGTGCTTTTTTGGTTTAATATTTCCTTTGTCATGTACCCTTGTATAACTAATTTTGTCTTTCTTCAACAGTTCCAAGCTACTTATGGTAAGCCACTGCTGGCAGCAAGAGATTCCAAATGCTCTGCTAGAGATGCTGAAGCCGGTGCACTTGCTATGGAAGCATTGCACAAACAGGTAGAGTTTTAGTTACTTTTTTCCACATATAAAGTTGGTTTTATTGCATTTTGACATTTAGGCAATACATTGTTATATCCAACAGGTGATGCCTTTCCTCCTCCGCCGGACGAAAGACGAAGTCTTGTCTGATCTGCCAGAGAAAATTATCCAGGACAGATACTGTGACCTTAGCACTGTCCAATTAAAACTTTATGAACAGTTCTCTGGTTCACATGTACGAAAAGAGATATCTAGTGTGGTAAAGATAAATGAGGAAGCAGATACGGCAGGAGGAAATAATCAACTGAAAGCATCTTCACATGTCTTCCAGGTACTGTGTTATCAGTATATTCTGTTCAAACACCTCTTATATTATATTACCTAGCAGTCACCCCACTCTTTATGTTTCAGGCGCTAAAGTACTTGCTAAAGCTTTGCAGTCATCCATTGCTAGTGGTTGGTGAAAGGGTTTCAGATTCACTCATGTCCTTTCTGTCTGAAATCTTACCTTCTGGTTCAGACATTATTTCAGAGCTTCGTAAGCCTCAACACTCCCCGAAATTAGTTGCTCTTCAAGAGATTCTTGAAGAGTGTGGAATTGGAGTGGACGCATCATGTTCTGAGACCACTGTTAGTGTTGGACAGCACAGAGTGTTGATATTTGCACAACACAAAGTAACCATTTCTTTATGCTTGGCCATCTCCCTCCTAAGGTTTTTGTTTATATGCTTTAGTGTGATAAGTTGATGTTGATGTCTTTGTCTCGTGCAGGCTTTTCTGGACATAATTGAAAGAGACCTGTTTCACACTCGTATGAAAAAGTAAGTCTCCTAGTTGTTAATGTTAAGCTGTTTGTTAATAGTGTAGCTTCTTAATATTATTGTTAAACTGTTCATTAAGATTGTAGCTTCTTTATATGCTTCTCTCTCATTATTTTGTTTTGATATGTTCGACTTAATGAAGCCACTCATCTATTTAAGGCTGCTAACACAAATATTTTCCTGTTTTGCTTTATCCTGGATCACATCTGGTGGTTATACAATGACTCTGCCTCCTGATGATGTTGATGCTTCATGGTGTGACAACATAGAACTTTTTTTCTCAGAATTGTTTATTAGTGATAGCATTTGGTTTAGGGGGCAATACAAAGAAATAGCATCTTTTTTTTTTCAAAGGTTTTGAGGAAGCCAGAAATTTTAATCATAGAAAATACTTCAATTACCCAAAGAACTGTATTTCCTGGCATCTAATTTTGTGCGTTTTTATGACCAACTGTAATCACAAATAGAGATGCTTGCATCAGCTTGAAAGCCAGTTTCAACTTTGCAAGAATAAGGAGCGCTAGATTATGGTGAGAGAGAGAGAGAGAGAGAGAGAGAGAGAGAGAGAGATTATGGTGATGTAATTCTTAGCTGCCACAACTGTAGATTATGGTGAACCAGATTAGACTGAAGTCGAAGTAATTCTTAGCTGCCACAACTGTAGATTATGTTGAACCATGACTTCACGAGCATTGATCATGCCACCATTCATTCAGCACTGCCTCTGCTTGTGAAATCCATGGTAATCACTGCTCTGTTCCTCAGTCGTCTCTATCTCCTCAGCTTATCTCGAAAATGAAATAGTTCTTGCCACTCATTGTTACCATTGTCTGGTAACCTCCATCACCATCTGTAAATCAATCTGTTTGTGGTCTATCAGAATTCTACTTTAGGGGGATGTGAACACTAATTGGTTACGACATAGCAGGAACAGTTTTTAGAAGTTTTGTGTGTTTACTTCTGTGTATAAAGTTGCCTGCATTTGCCCCCTGTTGTATGTGTCGATATTTTCTTTTAATTTATTGCAAATTCAAGAACTTAGTGGACTGTTGTACAGTTTTCTTGGTTATGTGAAAAGTCATGGATCTCAAACCCAGTCTTCAATGCTCATAATTTTCATATTTTGTCTTCTAGTACTAATTGGGATTAGTTTCCAGAATAAATGGTAATTTGTCAATATTTCTTTCTTGCCATGTGAGTTATGTAAAAGATGTCGATGCCACTTGTATTTATTTTTAAAATAAAATCTAAATACATTATTTCTCTTTTTTCAATTCTGACCCGCCAAAAGTTATTAAAATTTTCGTTTACTTTCCTGCAACATTGCAATATTGTATCTCCCTCACGGAGCAGGGTCTTTTTCTCTCATTTATTTTCTATTTCTCTGTTTCTCGTCGTATTTTTATATTCATCTCAATGATTATTCTCATTGTGAAATATTGTTTGCGTCCTATTTTGTTGCCAATTTAAAATTAAGGTTTGGAAATTCTATGTTGATTAATTCCCTATGGCTTCTGAAACGTCTCCAGTTTTCTCCTCATTTTTGTTGCTGTGTAAGTCTCGTCTCTATGGTAGCTGTAGACCATGAAGGAAATGGATTGCAATGGATGCTGTTATGATGTTTGATGATTAGGTTGATGTTCTAGTTAGTGAGGGTTCTAATATAAAAAAGTCGGGGCAGCAAAACCTTCAGTCGAAGTGGTAGTGATGCAGGGGCAGCATCAAGGTTCTGCAGCCATGGGAGAAATTAGAAGATATTGAAGAGAGGAATGAAGGGGAAGAGAGGGGAGAGGAGATTCCAGGGGGAAACTCACGTTAATTCCAAATTCAAATTCAACATCAACCGTCTACAATATGGCTTTCACACACTATTTATAAGAAAGCCTCTAGGTCATGAAATTACACATGTACCTCTAACATTACATGAAAATATGAAATACAAAGAAACCCCTAAATTACACAAATATTACGAACAATCCCGAAATACACATAATCCCTATGCTAATTAATACTAAACACATAATAAACTACTAACTAAATCCAACAATCCTTGATCCAATTCTTCTTAATTATTCTCCAACAAGAATCTTCCCAAAGCCTTGCTTCTTGTCCTACATCAACTCTCCCCCAGTTAGAAAAAATTCGGCTTCAAATTTTGATATGTTGGAGGATTAGAAGCAAGAAGGAAACTTGGACTCTTCGAAAGCCAGCAGTTGAGTGAAACAAGAAATCACGTTCTCAATACCATAGACTTGACTTGAGAATTGGCATCAACATATGCATCGGGAATGACAGACTCTAGAATTGGAATGTTTGAGAAACTTTGGATGTCTTCAAACACATGCATTTCCTTGTAGTATCTTCTAGCTGAGTAACAGATTCTTTGTCTTGGTTGATTGGTAGAACAGGCTTCAAAATGATCTTACCATTATATTGGAAGACATGTTCCCATATCCTTGAGTCACACCCAAAGTAAACAACCAAGGAGAGCCAAGGAGTGCATGGCCAATCTTCATAGGTATGATATCACACCAAACATTATCAACATAGTAACCCATGTGGATTGAAACCAAGCATCTTTCCTAATCATGTATAGCAGAGTAATCAACCCATGATATCACATAAGGGTCTAGGTGAGGTTCGGATGAAGCTGCATTCAAGTGACCTCATTTATGGAAGCCACATTCGTTGGACATGTTCCATCAATGATGATTTTGCAAACCTTTTCTCGGCATTTGAAAAAGGTGTTGAAAAGATTGAAATGTGCCCAATGTTTGGCAAATGGCACTCCTTTTTCCTATAGTTTGTCACCATGTTGCTGAATTTATACATATATATACTGCAGCTTTGTATGACCGATAACCGTTTAACACAAACTCTACCCTCAATTCTTTATCTAATCATGCAAAACCACATATTTGACACCTAATTTCTCAATAACTTTCTTCAGTTCACATGTTGTCTTGATTGTAGTGCTGCATTGAAACAAATTCACTTAGAAAATTCACAAAATGCAGCAATGAATCCTGATTTTTTATGCTTGCAGTGCCAATTTCTAGTGTTTTGTGCCAATTTATCACTTCCTTGCAATATATTGTACCCACAATTAAAATATCTCCTTGCAGATCAAAATTTCGTATAGACAGAACCCAAAATATTGTGGCTGGGCAATTTTTCATGAGACTGGAAACAGGAGGAGATCTGGCAGACACTCTCACTTGCAGTTGCTAGCACGTGGGCTGCATGCGCCTCCAGCATGGGTCCTCTGGTGATGGTTTTTCAGGCAAAGGGTAGATCAGGGGATGAGGAATACAAAGTGGTGGTGGTGGTGTGTCAAAATAACTCTGGTAAGGGTGGATTTTGAAGGGGTGAGCGGCTGGAGAAGTTTGGCTTGTGCGTGGGGCTCCTCTGTTCATCGGACAGTGAAGTAATTTTAGGGGCTAGGGTTTCAGAGGGTTCTGTTTTGTGGGTGTGAGTGGTGTTGCACAATTGTGTCTGGAAAGTGGTGTTCAAACAAAATGGGGACAACCTTAATTTTTTAATTTGTTGAGAAACAGCAGAACTGCCTGTTTTTTTTTTAACTGAAATTCAGAGAGAGAGAGAGAGGGGGGGAGAGAGTTAAGAAAAGGGAGGAAAAAGAACAAGGTGATGGAAAATTGGAGGAATTTCTGGACAGAAACTGCGAAGAGACAGCAACAGAATTCAGAAATCAGAAAGAGAGTTGAGAGAAGATTAAGAGAAGAGTAGAGAAACAGAGAAGAGGAAAGAGGGCAGAAGGCTGCTGGGTAGCAGCGGATTAGGGACAGAACGGGAGATCAGAACAGAGAAAAGAAAGAAGAAGAAAGGAGGAAAAGAAGAGAAGAGGAGAAGGGTGAAGGAGAATGGGTGGATTGTAATGGAAGAATGTAGATCATGATTGGGCTCTAAATGATGCAGGGGCAGCATCAAGGTTCTGCAGCCATGGGAGAATTTAGAAGAACTCGAAGAGAGGAAGGGGTAGATAGGAGAGAGGAGATACCAGGGGGAAACACACGTTCAATTCCAATTCAAATTCAACATCAACTGTCTACAGTATGACTTCCACGCACTATTTATAAGAAAGCCTCTAGCATATGAAATTCCATAGATACCCCTAACATTACATGAAATACAAACAAACCCCTAAATTCCCAAATATTACAAACAACCCCAAATACACGTAATCCTATACTAATTAATACTAAACACATAATAAACTACTAATTAAACCCAATGATCCTCGATCCAATTCTTCTTAAGTATTCTCCAACAAGGATCTTCCCAAGGCCTTGCTTCTTGTCCTACATCAGGTAGTCAGCAACGTATAAGGTTTATACTGGCTAGATGCTGGGGGAGAAAGGCATGGAAAAAGGGAATCCTTCCATTGAGATGCGTAACCATGCTGACATGCAACTAACTTTTTCAGAACAAATTGTGGTGGGAGATCTTACATTGAGGAGCTACTGAGTAGGTTGAACACTCATTCAGTAAAGAAGGATGGTAAGGAAAGCCCTATTGAAGAGAGGAAGAATTGGGGTGATACTGTAGTAATCAAAGGTGCGCCGAGGCGGACTGAAGGGATGATGCTTGAGCCTCATAGTGGTCAAGGCAAGGCAACATTCAAGAGGTGCATTGAGGTGCAAGGTGTGTCTCATGCATGTTTACCTTCTTTCTCTTCTGCGGTCTTTTTTAAGAATCTCTGCTCTTCCTGAAATTTCTGCACTTCTGTGCTTGGTCATGTTCTTTTCTTCATCTTCTGAACTGCTTTTCTGCTCTGTCAGAGCTGCTCAAATGTTTCCACTATACCTCAAGAGTAGCCAAATGTTTTTCTGTCAGACTCAGCTGCTCAACTGCTGCTCTTTTTTTTTTGTGGTTTCCTGCTGCGTATTCCCGTTTTCATTTTGTGGAATTTATGGCATGAACATTGCATATTATTGAAAATTTGTGACATGTTTACGATCAAGAATCCATTATGTAGAGCCTTTTACAGACACTTTTAATTAATGTCTACATCGCCTTCATGAGGAGCATACCTTCGCCTTGTGTCAAGGCTTCAAGTGCCCTTTGCGCCTCAGTGCACCTTTCACCTTTGACTACTATGAGTGATACCGGCTGATGAGTTTATCGATATTAATTTTTCTTGTGACGGAAGATTAAGTTTAGATGAGGTTTGTGATGAATTTGCGTGTTATCAGAAGATTCTGATTTATTGATGACATGTTTACAATCAAGAATCCATTACGTAGAGCCTTTTACAGACACTTTTAATTAATGTCTACATCGCCTTCATGAGGAGCATACCTTCGCCTTGTGTCGAGGCTTCAAGTGCTCTTTGCGCCTCAGTGCACCTTTCACCTTTGACTACTATGAGTGATACCGGCTGATGAGTTTATCGATAGTAATTTTTCTTGTGATGGAAGATTAAGTTTAGATGAGGTTTGTGATTAATTTGTGTGTTATCAGAAGATTCTGATTTATTGATGATATCTTGTGTGCCTCCATCTCTGCTAGACAGTTTAGTGGCCTAGAGGGTATTTCTATCTTCAAGAATGATGGAGTATTCAAGAAAATACAGATGAATTTGGTGACGGAGGCTGGTATTTTGCCTACACGTGTCGTGTGGGAAACATAATGAGGGGACAAAGAGGCTCAAACAACTGCTGAAAAAATGTGGGTTTATGGTTGTCTGAACCAGCAGGCAAAGCAGTTCTTTTGGATGCGGTAAATGCAAGGCAAAGAATGGACACTCGGGATTTTAGTGAATCTATATTGCTCTTTTCATTTGATGGAAAGGGATTGAAAAAAGAGTATTTCTTAGCTATTGATTCAATAGGGGACTTCTTAGCTATCTTTTTGTCAGATCTATCTCTATTTTGATTTGGGAGCCCTTTTTAAATTTATTTTTCTTTTTTATAATGTTCTTTTCTGAGGATTTTTTTGCTTGCTCTTGATTGTATTTCCCTTCATTTCTCTTGCATAAGTGTCCACATTTAAGAGAATAAATGAAAAAAGAATATGCTATGCAATTTAGGCTTAGAATTAGAGGAAGCTCTTCAGTGCCAAAGTTCTTCCAAATTTATCTTCTTAATCTTTTGTGAAATGTTGAATTTATTTCCGGAAGCTATTTTCAAAAATGGCAAATTTAATTGCTAATTGCTTCCCTTACAAACCATGTTTATTTGACCAACCGTGGGGTGGTTGTGTGTTGGGGGTGGAGGGGGGATGAGAGAGAACAGAGTGATTGTCAATCATTGGGTTCCCTCTTGTAAATCCTCTTGTAAAAAGCATCTTTTAAGGTTCATGATTTGAGAAACAACTCCTTTACTGTTTTTAAAATAATAATTACCCTTTCCCAAGAAAACATTTCTACTTAAACCTCCCAATGCTCTCCCTCAAGCTGGGGCATATATGTCTTCAGTGCCTTGCTGGCTGTAAGTGTCCTCTACCAAGAGATTTGGTGAAGACATAAACTAGTTGCTACTTGGAATACCAGATTATTTGCAATGAGGATAGCAACCTGATTATCTCAATTGTGGTCATAGGCTAACCACAATAAACGCCAAGTCCCTGCTTTAGTGTTTTCAACAACATCAACTCCTGCAGTATATGTCATAGCTCTACTCGACTTCTGCACTTGATCAAGCAACAACATTTTTATTCTTGCCTTTCCACATAACTGGATTACAGTATGTGTCATAACTCCATGCTCAGGTTCTACACTTGATCTAGCAGCCACATTTTGCTTCTTGCTTTTCCTTGTTACTTGAGTACCTAATGCAAAAGTGCAACATCCTGTAATTCATCTCTTTAGGGCCTGCACAGTCAACATCTGAATAACCTTAATTCTCAACTTGTATGCATGGCTTATAGGCCAATACCTCAAATTTCTATTAACTGCCATTGTGCTAGTTCTGGCTTTTCTGTAAACTGACTAACATTAACAACAGACATTATATCTAGCCTTGTAACTATTTAGTAGATGATCTTACTAACCCCGTCTGTACCATTTGTGATTCTCAAATTCTAAACTATCTACACCTTCCTTCAAGTTTAGCACTAACCTTCATGGGGTTTGCACCAGTTTAGCCACAGGGATGCCACTCTCAGAATCTGTTGCGTACTTTCTCTGTTACAGTAAACTCCTTTCCTTCTAGCAACTTACATGCAAAGAAAATATTGTAGCTCTCTTTATTATTTGGTTTGAAAATATTTTCCATGGGAGATAACAACATGAATGAACTTTTAAAACTAAGCATGCAGGGATGCTTTAATTATAATAGCCTTTTTCAATCTATTGATTTTTCTGACAGTCTCCCTGAGTGATAACCTAGGTGGTTTCTCCATGTAGACATCCTCAAAGTTACCTTGTTGAAATAAATTTTTCATGCCAAGTTGGTAGTGTCCATGTCGATTCATGGAAGCTAAGATATGAACTCTAAAATGGTGTTATCAAGCAACTGGAGAAAACGTTTCATAGCTGTTGATTGTTGATACTATGTCTGAATTTAGACCTTTGCCAGAGGTCTAACTTTGAGCCTCTCAAATGTGCTGCCGAACTGATATTTCACTTCATATATCCACTGACATCCAACCATTACTTTACCAAAGGGCAAATCAACATTTACCCAAGAACCGCTGCTACATAAAGCTTCCATTTTATCCCCCATGGTTTTTAACCGACCCTAGTGTGTCAAGGCTTCCTTATAAGACTTGGGGATGACAAAAGAAGGCAAGGCAATATCAAAAGAACAGTAAGTAGGAGAGAATTTGCAAAAGGAAAACAAATAGTAAGAGCATACTGCAGCCAACCACACATAGGCTTGTTAAGAGTGAGAATATCAAGATTGAAGGTAGGATTACCACAACATGAGGTGGAGCTTCAGATGTTTGGTGATACCATATCAGATGTCTTCCATCACCATCGATGGAGCTGTAAAGGTTTGGAAGGAGATACAGCACTTGGTGGATAGAGGAGATAACACAGGCGAGGAGGGGACAGTATTCACACAATTGGAGAAGGCATGGAGAAATTAAGAGTAATAGATAATAGATTAGGAGCAGTTGCTGATCCATTTGAAGATTCATATGCAAGAAAAAGGGATATCTGCAGTAACAATATAAGTATTAGTGGCAATATCATAGCATTTTGAACCCTTTTGAACACGAGAATATTCCCCAAAATAATGCACTTGGTAGCTAGTTGGGCAGTAGATAGTTTATGTAACCTAGAAGAAAATTTCTGAAAGAAAGAAAAGACCCAAATATAAATGGTGGGAATATGAAATAAGGGTAAGTTGGAAAATAACTAGTGAGGTATAGTATCATCTAAA
This sequence comes from Malania oleifera, assembly GCF_029873635.1. Taxonomy (NCBI): domain Eukaryota; kingdom Viridiplantae; phylum Streptophyta; class Magnoliopsida; order Santalales; family Ximeniaceae; genus Malania; species Malania oleifera. The sequence goes on from NC_080428.1 coordinate 12,483,565, forward strand.
GCAGAAGGCATGCTTGTTAATAAGGTGACTAGCAAGAAGGGCATCAATCTAACTAGATTTGTGGACTTGCATGTACATCATCATTGTAAGGGCAATACCTTTGAGATGCTGGTTGTTTCTCTTAACCACGCCATTTTGCTGTGAACTATATGAGCTAAAGTGGTGTCACATTGCATGTAGGGGTGGTTGTTTTATCTGTGTGCTGGGTTTGCATCCCAGTTTCAACTCCTCCCTCTGAGTGACGAGCATGTTACCATCAAATATGCTACTGATACCATCATTAGGCATGCCCATTGTGGGATTAGACAAATCATTGCCACTGGTGAAAAGACACAACCTGATTAACCCATGCTTTGCCAGATTTATCCCAACACTTACTAGGAGTATGATTGTTACAACTGCGGTGAATACGATGGTGGCTACTGTCACGTCCTCAACCTCAACCTTCTTCTAATGGTTGACTTCTACCATTCCTTTACCACCTGAGGCAAACATGAGAAGTGGTAAACATATCCTAAGAACCTTGGACGTGGTAGGATGGCCTGCTGGAGTCTAGCAGGAATACTTTGTAGAGAATGCAGGTTCTCACTAACCAGCATCTGAGACATGGCACTGCTGTGAGTGCCTCGCATACTTGACAGGAATTTTTTGGCAGCTAGAAACTCCTTGTTCTGCCACTTAGATCTTCAATGTCCCTTTGTCAATTTCTTTATGGGCTTTGTGTAATCATATTGTGAACGACCTTTATCTATTTTAAAGCATTCCCCCCCTGAGAATATGTTTCATAAACATACCATTTCTGCTTTGCTGTTAAGAAACATAAAGTTGTAGGAGCATAGGACACTAGTGGCTCGTTCCTACTCCAACACCAAGCCATGATCTAATAGTCACCCTAAGCCAGTCTTGTGCCCTTTAGAAGTTAGAGAAGGTGCGTCATCATTCAACAATTCTGGCTTCCCTCTTGTTCCAGTAAAAACCTTCACCGCCTGTGATCGAATAAGATAGTTCCTGAAGTTTAAGTTATAGAAATCATTATGGATATAGTTCTGGTGGGAGGCTGGGCAGTAACTTGAGCAGAAGACTTTTGATCAGCTTTAACTCTTGTTTCTCAGGAGTAACGAGCAAAATCACAACCAAATATATATACATATGCTTTATCCATGAAGATAAGACAAAAAACCCTTCAACATATCAAACTGAAGCAACGATTGCATATGCTAATACATGCAGCATTTTGACTCTTGAATTTTTTTTCTAACTCAGAATCATTTATATCAAACCAATGCACAGAACGTCCAGCCAACCATTAGGATGCTGCATAGAAACGAACTAGAGAGGGGTACTGCCTTCAATCTGCTTATGCACTCCAACCTGTAGTGAAGCGAAACATGATTTAGAAGAAAAGGATAGTTGTAACCTGAGCAAGATCAGTCATTGAGGCTTTGATATTATGTTAGTGTGTGAACAGTGTTGATAAATGTTAATGACAAACCATGAACAGCTGTAATAAATTTGTTAGACAACTGATAATGTAAATGAGGAGAGACAACTGAGTGACTGTCACTCCTATGGGGGAGATGACGCTCTTTTAAAATACTCATTAAATAGTTATAACCTTTATTAACGAAACATATCTATTTATCTCCTAAAATCTTGTAATCCTTGTCATCATTTTACAATCATGGGCTCTGCTTGATATGACGATAAAGATCAAAATTTAACATGATAGAAATAAAAGCTGGTTTTTTTAATCAATTTGGTTTCACCTCTGATGTGTCACCTATACAGCTCACTTATTTCAGGAATCAGCATGGAAAGTTAAAGAATTTTGTTTTAACTTGGGAAACTGAACTTGTTTGATGAAATTTAGTTCCTTTGGTGATTCTATAAATAATGTTACCTAGAACGTGAAATGGACTGGAATGGGAATGGGAATGGGGTCGCAGTACAAGCATGCCATAAAGCGTGGAACATTCAATGAGTATATATATTGGTGAAAAATGTGCAGGCACTCGCATATTTTGGGTGGGGTATTGATGTGTTTCTAATTCTAGAAGAGATTTTCTTTTGTGAATTATATTAATAGCGACAGTAAATAGAATTACAATGTGATGATTCCCCCTTATAACTAATAAAAGGTATGTTTTGTGAAAAATATGACTTACAGCTTTGGATCATTACATTTGGTATCCGGAATGAAAATGTACCATGTTTTAGAACATTCATACCAATTTGTGGTTTGCTAGGGTGCTAGCATTTTTTTTGTAACCATGCTATAAATAATGGTTTTACTTTTAAATGCAGTGTTTATAAGTATCGGACGTGTAATGGAGCAGTTGTGTTTGTAGGTGGAAATTCCTACAATCTTAAATTTTCCACGAAATTGTCGAAATTTCTGGTTTCCATCACCCTTGAAATTGAAATGGCAGCCGATTTTTATCTTGCATAATTTCCATCGAAATCTCAACGAATCATCCGAAATTTATCAATATCTCAAAATTTTAGGGAAACTTGTTGAAATATTAACTATGCAATGAAATTTCCTCAAAATTCAAATGAGAGATTTTAGAGGGAAGTGAAATTTCTCTCTTAATTTATTTTATTTATTTTTATCGAAAAAAAAGATTATTACAAGTGCTTTTGAAATTATATAAAAGAATAAACTTACAACAAACATTTTATTTAACCATTCATGTCTAAATTATTATTATTTGTATAATAAATAATATTTAAAGGATTCATGAATTTCATTTGTATTAACTAAATATGTTTAATGCACATTATCTTACAAATACTTTTGATACGCATACAATATTATAGCTTTTCCACCTCATACACATCATAGATGTATTTAACTTTTTTTACCTCTGTACTTTATTAGAAAACCTCTTACTTATGACGGAAGAAAATCGTGGTTCCAGCAAAGCAAATTACAAACAAATAGAAACTAAACGCAACGAAAAGGAAAACGAAGACAAAACACACATTAGATTCTTAAATTAGGGAGACCAATTTTGTCAAGTCGTATCTTGCCTCTAACTAGACGAGGTAAAAAATCAAACTCCAGATATCTCATAGTGGTGCCTTCCTCTCCCCGACGTGCCAAGAAATCCGTAGCCTTATTTCCTTCTCTGAATTGGTGAGCAATGATAAAATTAATCATGGAAAGAGCCTCAAGCAGCTCTTCCGAAAAATCCCATAAATACCATACCATGCATTTCCGAGAACAAACCCAATCAACCACTACATTAGAGTCACATTCAATCTCCACATTCATATTACTTATCTCTTTGCACATCCGCACTCCCTCCGTTAGGGCCCTAAGTTGGGCTTTATCATTAGTGTCATAGCCAAAGAAGGACGAATAAGCACCCAGGAAATCCCCGATGCAACCTCGAATCACACCACCCCCTCCACAATTCCCTAGATTCCCATGACAACTACCATCTACGTTCAGCTTTACGGATCCAACCCGAGGAATCCCCCACCTAACAACACGAGGAGTCCGTGCCTTCGGAGTAATAATTGGAATTTCAAGAGCACTTAGAACTTTGCTATCATGAGTTTGAAGGGATCCGCTTGTTCTCATATTCTCCGAAATCCTCCCAAGCCAAACATTAATTGCCAACCAAACGCCTTTAGCCGATTCCTTAGCACCTTCCAGTCAGGCTTTACAACGACTCACCCGAAGTCTCCAAGTTATTAAATTCGATAAGATACCAATGATTACACCCCTCTGAGTCGATTTCTTAGCATAAGTAAACCATTGTTGAACACAACAAATCCAAGAAACTGCAGTCGTTCAAGGAACCCCCAAGGCTGTAGCGGCAAGATCCCAAACCTTCACAGCAATCTCGCTCGAACAAAGCACATGATTCAAGGTTTCTATTTGCCCCAGCTCGCAACAGTTACACCGAGAAGCAAGAGCAATTCCCAAGGATTGAACTTTCTCATTTAGCGGCAAGCTGTCTAAATGAGCTTTCCAAACACATATGCTGACCTTCTTTGGAAAGAGATTGTGCCACAACCAATTCATACCCCTTACATGTGGCCCTTTGACTCTAATTAAATCCCAAGCACTTGACGACGTGAAGCTTCCTTTATCATTGAATTTCCAAATTAGAATATCCTCACCTTGTCTCCCACAAGCAATATTTTGTATGACTTCTTCAGCTTTGTCATTACCAACCAACTCTACTAAGTGCTGCCTATCCCAGGCACCATCCACCCACACATCTTTAATATTCAGCAAAGGGTTTTGAATATTGTTAAATTGCAAACAAAGCGGGCCACTAGCCAACCAATTATCAAACCAAAACAAACCCTTGCCATTCTTTACCTTTAGCTGTACATTCTCCGTCACCTGAGGTAAAACTCGCATAACATATTTCCAAAACCTAGAACTCGAGTCTTTAGGAACCACCATAGAGATATGTCCTTGTTTCACATATTTAGCATAGAAAAAATTTGTCCAAAGATTATCTAAAGTCTTGAGCCTCCAAGAAAATTTCATATGAAGAGATTTTTGAGCTTCACTAAAATCACGAACACCTAAACCACCCTCACTAGTGGGCTTGCACAGCTTGGATCACGAGCACCGCTTCACTTTCGGCTTTCCATTTATCTCACCCCAAAAGAACGTTGAAAGGATAGAATTCATCTTCTTTTGAACTGCCTTCGGAATGTCTAATACCGCCAACAAATGAGTCGCCATACAAGTGAACCATTTCTAAAGTTTCACAAATTATTCCATGCTTTACTACTGATTTCCATTAGTTTTTCAAATTGAAATCAAAATTGAAATTTCCGTACTTTTGGATCTTCGAATTTTTTTTGAAATCGAAATTTAAGACCTTGGAAATCCCCGCTACCTCCCTGCATCACCACCCCTCCTGATATTGGAGTTGTTGCCCTGTCTAGAAAGGAATATTAAGCAAGGATGCATGTAACCAAACCTGGTAGGGAACTTGCATTTTCTTGTAATCGTGGGCAATTGTACATTTTCCTAATAATCTGGGAATAGTTTTCTGTAATTAGTCTTGTTATAATGACGTGAATGGAAACCTACTCATGTTTTTCTATTGACTTGTCCAGTAGAACCTCACTTTTTTTGCCTTTTCATTGCAAGCAGTGTCACATATTTACGGCTTGATGGATCAGTTGAACCAGAAAAGCGGTTTGAAATTGTGAAATCTTTCAATTCAGACCCTACCATAGATGTGCTGCTGCTCACAACACATGGTATGATTTGTTTGTTTGAAAAGTAAAGATTCTGATATGGTGGTTTACTTATATATAATTGATCTATGCAGTTGGTGGGCTTGGTTTGAACCTGACATCAGCTGACACTCTTGTTTTCATGGAGCATGACTGGAATCCTATGCGAGATCATCAGGTATTTTACTTACTTTCTCATAATGTTCACAAGTTATTTCCGTTCTTGTTAGACAATTGCTTGACTTTTTGCTCAACTTGGATGCCCCCCCTGGTAAGATGAAATCTCCATTGTCTAGGGGAAAATTGGAAAACGGTGCTGTGTTCTTTCTATTAATTTTAACTATTCTGGGAAGCTTCCATAGGAATATCAGAAAATATCCTCTTCTTGTTTATTAGTTTTCATCTTGGCATTTTAGAAATTACCCGAGCAGTTGGGCTAATAGGTACTATTAGCATTTGTGCATGTTAGAAAATATCATTAATTGGATATTGATAAGCTCTCTCTCTCTCTCAATTCTGCAGCATAGGATCCTACAACCTATGAACCAATCCTTCTAAAACTAGTCTGATTGTGTATAACTCGTTGCACATGGTTCAATCTATACAATGGATAGAACTAAAAATATGATTTAGGGAGCGTTTGGTTTTAAGCATCTTTCTACATTCCTAGGAATGTGATGTTCATGGCGTCCCATTTCCATGTTTATTTTGGGATGGGGTGATCTCACATTCCTTGATAATTAAGGACTCCAACATAACATGAGAATCCCATTCCCATCCTCCAAATGATTCAGTTTTACGGGCCAGGTCTAAATGGAATCTAATCTCTGAGACCAAATTGCCCATGCTATATTGGGAGACAACAGTTCCCCCTAGTATAGTATTATTAAGTGCCATTATTATATTTTAAATAGTAAATCGTTGTCATAAAAAAAATCAATAAAAAATGAAATTTTAGTAGAGTTATATAATGTTTGAAATTTTTAGACGCCCTCAATTATTTGGTTAATTGGGTTCTTAAGTGTTTAATTTTTTTTTTCTTTTTTGTGATGGTTGAAATTTCAGGACATGAATTTAACTAGGTGCATATTCTTGGTTTTTGTGCTAAAAATATGATTATCCTTCATATATTGTTTATACACAGGCCGAGGATATAGTGGTCATGCTCTTGCTTGCCAAGATTGCCATGTTGAACAAACACTAACATGGGCCTCCTGTTTACATTGTTAGGAATCTTACAACCAAAAAAAATTATTCTGATGAGCTGGGCATCCTATTCCCAAGAAGGTCATCCCATGGGAATATTCTTATTATTGCCAAATTCCCCCTTAGGATGATCATTGAACTTGATAAATTCAACATAAATATACCATGGCCTATAAAGTAAAATATTTCTAGCAGTCATGAATTTTTCAAAGAAAACATATTAAGAATTTCGTTATGAATGTGTAACTCACTATCATAATGACATCCTTAAGAACCTCCATAGTATTCCATTAGTTACAAAGTGACTGAATAATGTGAATTCCACTTTTATATAAGTTCTTCAGGAAGGCCATCACTGTTGTAGTGGAGATTGAGGGAAGTTTCTAGTGAGCTCTCTATAGAATCACCCAAAATTTAAGTTTCTAGTGAGATTGTCTGTGTCGTCAGGTGCTTTTATTAAGTATAGATTGATCATGGATGATACCCACGGTGTCGAAGTTCCACAAGTTGATGAAAATTCAGTTGAAAGTTCCGTTTCCAATTTCAATTTTACAGTATTTCCATCAGAATTTCCACGAATCAACCAAAATTTATCGAAATCTCAAATTTCAACAAATAAAATCAAATTCGAGATTCAAAGCCTGAATAGCAATCTCTCTCTCTATAGAATCACCCAAAATTTAAGTTTCTAGTGAGATTGTCTGTGTCGTCAGGTGCTTTTATTAAGTATAGATTGATCATGGATGATACCCACGGTGTCGAAGTTCCACAAGTTGATGAAAATTCAGTTGAAAGTTCCGTTTCCAATTTCAATTTTACAGTATTTCCATCAGAATTTCCACGAATCACCCAAAATTTATCGAAATCTCAAATTTCAACAAATAAAATCAAATTCGAGATTCAAAGCCTGAATAGCAATCTCTCTCTCTATAGAATCACCCAAAATTTAAGTTTCTAGTGAGATTGTCTGTGTCGTCAGGTGCTTTTATTAAGTATAGATTGATCATGGATGATACCCACGGTGTCGAAGTTCCACAAGTTGATGAAAATTCAGTTGAAAGTTCCGTTTCCAATTTCAATTTTACAGTATTTCCATCAGAATTTCCACGAATCAACCAAAATTTATCGAAATCTCAAATTTCAACAAATAAAATCAAATTCGAGATTCAAAGCCTGAATAGCAATCTCTCTCTCTATAGAATCACCCAAAATTTATTGAAATCTCAAATTTCAACAAAAGTTGTCAAAATTTTTACTATGGAATGGAATTTCCTTAAATTCAATTTTGAGATTCATGAATTGCAATGTTTCTCTCTCTCTCACACACACACACACACAACAAAGGAATTTTTCACTTGATTTATCTTCTGTTTTTTTTTTATTATTATTTTTATTGAAACTAAAGACAAAAAGGATATGAATAGCTTTCATACTTTTGAATAACTAAATAATAATTATCTGCATTTGTATTATTTATGAATTCCATTTATATCAATTAAATATCCTTAATATGGCTGTTATGTTACATTCATTGCACCTTATACACTACATATTTGTTTTTAATTTATTTTATTTGTATTATTTAGTTCTCAATCTTGCATTATTGTTTTGATTAAGTCTGAAGTTTCATAGAGAATTCCATGCTTCACTAAATATTTCCATCATTTTGTAAAATCAAATCGAAATTGACATGAGCATCAAAATTTTCATCAAATTTCCATGCTTTTGAAGCCTCAAAATTTTAGTCAAGATCAAAATTGAAGACCTTGATGACACCTTATGTCTTTTTGAGGCAGATGATGACGCTTAAAGGAGGGTATACTAAAGGTATTTTGTATTGGATTTTTTGAAGGAGTATGATATGGTGGAATGAGATTTTTTAAATTTTAAGTCAGTTGAAAAACAAAAATAAATGGTGACAAAGGATCAATCAATAATCCTCAAGGTCTTTTGCCCTACTTGCATTAGGAAATAAGGGGTAAAAAGATGCATTCAACTTGATGCAAATTCTCCAAATGTATAAAACCCTAGGCCTTGCCACAGCATCCTCCTCACAAAAAGGCATGTTACAACCATCAGGCCTAGGAGCTTTGCCTCCATTTTAACTCCATGGGGGTTTCACAATCTCTACTACCTGAAATAGTCACCCAAGCACCAGATGCCTCTATCTAGTGTTTCCAGTATTAAACCATCCACCTGATATCTGAAATTAAATATCTCCTTAAGAAGCATATCATAAACACCCCATTAACCTCCATACTGTAATCACATGTTTTCTTGGGTGATTATAAAACTAAACTTCTTTCCACTTGTCAGAAGCCTCGCATTCCTCCATTTCAAATTTGACCTCAATGATTTGGTTCTCTGGCTGGCCCTGACTTGGGGAGGGAGGGAGGGAGAGAGAGATCATAAAACTAAACTGCTTTCCACTTGTCAGAAGCCTCATATCCCTCCATTTCAAATTTGACCTCAATGATTTTGTTCTCTGGGTGAATAAATACTCATGCCCCTGACTTGGGGATGGAGAAAGAGTCAGGCTATAATTAATTACTTGACCATTAAATTGAAAGTTCATCTCGTCTATTGTCTAATTGAATTTTCTCGATCAAAGGTATCAAATGTAGGTATTTTAAAAATCTCAAAATAGAAATAAATTTGACTTCATTGAATAGGTTCAACTTGTCGGATCGAGACAATTCAATTAGCAGGTCAGGAATAAGATGAGTTCTCAATTACACTATTGAAAATTTTCTGATAATGCCATGTGGGCTCCACAAGTTGAGGTTTCACCAACAGGTATAATAATGTGGAAACACTTGATTGTCGTGTTCATTCACATGCATATACCTCCTTGTTTTTTATTGAAGATGTTACACACGTGGTTTAATGCATTTGTTCAAGAAGCAGGATTGAGGATGGCAAGTCTAGTTGTTTATTTTGCCTTTTTCAATTTTTGCTGGGTCCACTGCCTTATGAAATATGTGCAGGCAATGGACAGAGCACATAGATTGGGTCAGCGTAAAGTAGTTAATGTTCACCGTCTAATCATGCGTGGAACCTTGGAAGAGAAAGTCATGAGCCTGCAGAAGTTCAAGTTGTCTGTTGCAAATGCAGTCATCAATGCAGAGAATGCCAGTCTGAAAACAATGAACACAGATCAGTTGCTGGATCTATTCACACCAGCAGAAACCTGCAAAAAGGTATTGTTAATTGTCCCGTTCTATTCACACCAGCATATAGATCAGTGACAATGAATTGACTGCCATGTTTTATAATTTCAGGCAGAAGTTTTCAGCCACTGGAATACAATTTTGTTGTGGTCATTTTTGGTTTCAAGAAAATTACTTTAGAGATTTAATGAATGTGAGGAAAGTAAAATATTGAGAAATTTTTTAACATGGAGTATAATTACAAAATCTTTTACCCTATGTTTGGGGAGTTTGTTTTGGATTTGGATACAATGTAATATAAAATTTTATTGAAAATTATTCTAATCCACCTAAATCCAAATTCAAGGTCCGAAATCCATGCTTTCAAATGCAACGTTAACATAAACCACCACTAGCAGATCAAAATTAAAATGTTTGTGTTGTGTGCGTCGACCAGTTTCTTCAATAGAATAGCAGCCATCATGTTTCTATGTGCTGAAAGCTATAATACGGTCAATTAGGCATCTGTAACTTGCAGTTCTTCCCAATTGAAGTACCTAGGTTCTTTTTTTTTTTTTTCAAATATATATTTGCTTTCCCCATCCTGAGAACTTTCCATAAATATTTGGAGCAGGGGGACACAACCACACCGAAGTCGGATGGCAGCTTTGAGGAAAATACACCATCAGTGGGCGGCAGGAAAGGTTTGAAGGCTATTCTGAGTGGACTGGATGAGCTTTGGGATCAATCACAGTACACCGAGGAATACAACCTGGGCCAGTTTTTAGCGAAGCTTAATGGTTGAATCAGAGCTGCACCGTGTACAGAGTGTATATTTCTAGAGGATTTGATCCCAAGATTTTGACACTCTGATTCTAATTCTTTTTGCCCTTTTCTGTTTCCTTTTTTTTCTTTCCCCACATTTTGGGCGGGAGCTGTGCTGGTGGAAATGGCTTTGGGAGGAGGAGAGGGCAATTTGTAAATTGTGGATATATTGTAAATGCAATCAGCTTCTTTTTTTCTTTTTATCATTAAAACTTGATAAATGACCACTGATTCTGAAGCAAAATACCCTGCGATCCTACTGGACCAAAGTACAGGACGAGTTGGAAACGTATCTGTCACTAATCACTGCACTAGAATGACTGGAGCAAACGTATGCCTCCTTTGATTGAATTCAGTACGAGTTGCGTCCCCTACTCTACAGGGAGGCACTAAGATAGCCGACCTCCCTCGAGTCGGTCATTTGATATTTATAGGTTTAGATAACATCTCATTCGAGTTTGGAAATATCTTGGGCATAAAGGAAGTATATGGCTAACTAACCAATTCAACACTACTTTAAAAAAAAATTAAGAAAATTGGAGGAATGGAGGAAAAACCGATTAATATCTATATATAAAATAAAGGTGATATTTAAAATTATAATAATTATTATGGAATTAAACTTATAAATCATACAATGAAATTGTGGGAAAAGGTTATTAAATAAAGGATAGGAATAGAAACGAAAGCCTCGAATAATCAATTTAGTTTTATGCCAGGAAGATCAACAACAGAATATATGTCTTCTGAGAAGGTTCATAGAAAAAGTTCACGAAAAAAAAATAAAAAGGGACTTAAATGACTGACATATGGTTTAGAGCAACTTAGAGAGAGTTTATAATAGAGTGCTCAGACAAGCGCTTTGGAAGATCTTAGAAAAGAAGGGAATATGCAACAAATATATTGATGTCGTTAAATAGAGTTAGGACTATAGGTGGAGAGTTTAGAGATTTTTCAATCATAATAGTGGCACACCAAGGTTCAGTTTTGAGCCCTTATCCTTTTGCTTTAGTGATTGATGAAAAGAATATCCAAAATGAGATCTCATAGTAGATGATATTGTTATGATTGTTCAAAGTAGAAGTAAGGTAGAATTTAAGTTAGAACTTTGGAGAACAACCTTAGAGTCTAGTGGTTTTAGGATATAAGTAGAAACAAGAATGAATATATAAAATGTATTTTCAGCCAAAGGAGTATTAAAGATAAGACTAAACTTGAAAATCGAGAAATCGCGACACTAGTAGTTTCAATATTTAGGATCCATTATGCCAGTAGAAGGAGAAATTGAAGATGATATAGTACATAGAGTTAAAGTAGGTTAGGTAGAACGGAGGAGTGCTTCATACATGTTGTGTGATTGTGGGATAGTGTTAAAATAAAAAGAAAGTTCTATAGGACGACTATAATACCAACTATGTTATATGGATCATTATGTCAGACAACTAAGAAACAACATATTCAAAAAGTAAAAATTATTAAATGCTAAGATAGATGGGTGGTAAAATATTAAAGGATAAATTAAGAAATCAACATATTCTCAACAAGCTAGGAATAACACCAATAAAAGATAATACAAGGGAAGGGTGGTTTCAATGGTTTAAGCATTTAAAACAAAGGTCAAGTAGTGCACCAATAAGGGGGAGTAAGTTAGTTATTATTAATGGTGCTATAAGAGGAAGGGGTAGACAAAAAATAACTTGGAATGAGGTTGCGAGGAAGGATTTAACATCTCTTAAGTTAGTTGAGGAAAATGCCCTTGACCATGTGAGTTGGCTAAAAAAGGATTCATATAACTAATCCCACTTAACGGGACTTAAGACTTGTTTTCGTTGTTACTGTTGTTATAAGGTTTTGTTTGGAATTTGCTAATGTCATGACCTCTAGGTTATGGACTATAAGCCTCCTCAAGTACATGACTCTTGCACAGAAGAGAGAAGGTGTTCTCAGCATCACTGTCCTTATTCAATAGCCAATTATGCCATCAAGGCATGCGTAATCCTCTTCTTCTTTTCTCTCTTTTAATTCATGTCTCTAAATATTTTCTAGACCTTATATTTGCCTATTCTTTGTTGCAAATCCTCCTTATAATCTACATTTCCCTCCTCGCTTCATACCAAGTATGGCCTTGATTCTTAATTCTTCTAGTCTAAAACCTCCGTTAAGGATTTTCCCTAAACTTTTATTTTTTAAACCTTTTTGTTTCTTCAATATCAATTATTGGATGTGAGGGCTCTTTTAACTTGTAGGCTTTGTTGTCCCTAGTGCTATGGCATTGGTTTTTGGTAGGTGTCCAACAATAGGATGATTGTCCTAAAACTGCAATATCATGAATATTAGTGAAAATCTCAAACTTATTGGTTTTGGAGAATGGACGCGGGTCAAAAGACCTAACCACTATAAAATATGTATGTCACTCTTATTCTCTTTATTTCATATTTTGATTGTACACTTCATATTAAATATCCTTGATTGATTAACTTAATGATTGGATTGTAGTTTTGAATCCCATATCAAACACCCTAAGTCAATTAACTTAATGTTTGGATTGTGGTTGTGATTTTTATTCTAAGCATTCTTGTTAAACCAAGTAGTTTATACTGTAGTTGTGTATATCATACTAATCATTCTTAACCAACTATCTTAATAATTGGGTAATATTGTGATCATATTAAGTGTTCTTAATCGACCAATTCAATGTTTTGAAAAGATTGTATATTCCATTGAATATTTTATTTAGATTTATTTATCAAGAAAGCAAGTTGAAGTATTGAACATAATTTATTTCATAAAGTAGAAATTTTTTTTTTTTTTTTTTAATCACCCAATTCATCTCCCCAGGTGCCTAATTGGACCAACAATTGGTATCAAAGTAGGGCTCTAGTACTTGTTTGTACTTGAGAGTAAAGGCCTATAGGCATCCATGGCAAGTCGAGAACTTGCTGAAGGATAATCTACAAACTGGCCACCCTTGTTTGATGAGTCAAATTATATATGTATTACCTTATTAATGTTGGAAGTTTCAAATTAATATATATATATATATATATATATATATAATAGTCATTGATTTTATTTTAATTAAATATATGTTAACTTTAATATATTAGTTTTAACGTTTTTAAAATATTAACTACTACTTTCGAAATAATGATGCTAGAAGTTATACTTAATTTTACCTATATAAACTAATTCAACTTCATTTCAATACACAAATTTTTTCTTCTTCAAAATAACTTTATCTTCTACTCTTTCTTGAGATTTATATTTTGTTAGGCAACTAAATGACACTCATCTTCTATCGCTCTGGTGTTCGTGAGTGCACACGAAACCGAATCAACTAAGTAATCTTGAGGTCGTGCACACAATGACTATATGCACCAATAAATGTTCTTTGTAAGCATGAAATTAGCTTTAAGGATAATGGTTCTTCATGTCTCAACTTCTTATAAGTATTTGTGTTTTTTTTTAATATTAATTTTGTTAGTAAATATTTTCCCTTCTATTATATTTCCAACAATCTTAAAGTTGACCGCTATTATCTATTTTATAAGAAAAAAAAAATAAATTGCATATATTGGAAATTTTCAAAAAAAAAAAAAAAAAAAAAACTTTGATTCCAGTAAGGTTGGTTTGAATTGTTGGTATTACTTTTTTCTTTTGCAACAAGCCCCAGCATGCCTCCATTTCTTTATTCAATTGTTTAAAGATTTGTATTTTAAACACTTAAATTTGAGGCTACTATATTATCTTATTTGTAGATCATGAATATAATGATAAATGATTTTTAGAATGTAATTTTCATGTTAAATTATTATTAATTTTTTTTTAAAAAAACAACCAAATTCAATGTCTATCATTTTTTTTTAATGGATTTTAGTAAAAATAAATGAATGACTAAGAAACAAAGAAAAGAAAAGTTGAAAATTATGTCTATTTTCAAAATGTTCTAAGCTACACAAATTTTGATGTTGTTCTTACTTTCTTGCATGATGAATGTATGCTTGAGTATTGTGTATTTTAGATAAATTTATTTATTTCTTAAATTTCTTGTTTCTAGTATAACCTTGTTAGAGATATGTTAGTTGCATAGCAATTTTTTACTGAACTTATTTAAATATTGTTAGATTTAGAAATATATTGAAGTGTGGGGGTGACAATGTATAATAGCTATGAAATTGTTTGAGATTTATTATATTTGAGTCAAGTATAAAAATTGTGGCTCGAACAATTGAATCAGAGGTTCCCCCCCCCCCCCCCCCCGGTGCCAACTTCCTAGTGTTGGTCTTGACTTGATTATTTAAATGGGAGATGTATATGTACATAAATGAGACGACACTACTATTTTCTCTTGTTTTCTAGTAGATAAAAATTTAATATTTTATTCAATTTCACTATGTATACGGGGAAAAATTATTATCTATTTTTCTCAATTATATCATCATTGTCACATGATTTTTGTAAGGCACGTAAATTTATTATCTTTAATTGTGGGGATTAAAGTGTTTTGATATTCTATTTATATGTAAAATAGATAGTGGTGCATAAATATGCAATTAAATCAATATACTCGATAATTATTATTAATGTTTTTATAAAGTAAGATAAGTGCAAATGAGGCACCATCTTTGCATGAGAGTAGTAGTGTGATGATGGGGTCACCTAAATTTACAAAGCCTCAAATGGCACAAGAAAATTAATTTGAGTATGATAATAATACACATAGATGAGTAATTTTATAGTGCATTGTCTAAGTGGATAATAGACACATAATCATACTATTGGCATTGGTTAGTGTTTATGTGGACTAACCTAATTGAACTATTTTTAGTATGATCACAAATGTAAGGCTACTTGGTACCAACATGATCAAAATATGAGAATTGAGAAACAATTGTTTATTAATAAATTCCTTAACTAAAGGACTACTTAAAAAGCTACTAGAAAATAAACATCGAGAGGGACATAAACTACTAATGATGGTAACCCAACCTATGCGATTGTAGATCTCATTAATTAGGTTCAATGGGTAATAATAACAAGTCATTAAGTAGTTTGGTGAGCACTATTATTTGTTTTGATCATCCCTTTGGCATTTGAATGGTGCAATTGTAACGATTTTGAGGTTGATGAAAGTATAGTGTAGTCCCAAGAGGGAGGTGAATTGGGTATTTTAAATTTTATTGCGCGGAAGTTTGATTTATTTTAAACTTTTTTAAACAATCTCAATCACCACAAATCATGTGATACTCCGTGGAAGAAAGGTTTAAAAGGAATAGATGTTAGTACCCATATCAACAAGGTGCACCTTTCTTTTCGAGAGTCTTCCCATAAGAACTCCATGGTTAAGCGTGCTTGACTTGGTGTAATCTTGAGATGGGTGACCTTCTAGGAAGTTTTCTCTAGATGTGTGTGAGTGAGAACAAAATACACTGAAAATGACACGTGTTGATCTGTGGGGCCAGTCATTATTCCGATAAGGCCCACCCCATGTTGACTGATCCAGGTGGAGGTAGAGAGACGCAGTGCTCCCTAATAGACCCAGATTGGGGCATTACAAAATGGCATCAGAGCAATTACTCAGCCGGAGTGTGATGAGATTCATATCGCCTGAGTTTGGAAATGTGGGTTCGCAACGAGGACGTTGCGTTCTATAAGTGGGGGAGAATGTGATACCCCATGGAAGAAAGGTTTAAAAGGATTAGATATTACTACCCATATCAATAAGGTGCGCATTTCTTTTTGAGAGCCTTCTCATAAGAACTCCATGGTTAAGCGTGCTTGATTTGGAGTAATCTTGGGATGGATGATCTTCTAGAAAATTTTCTTAGGATGTGTGTGAGGACAAAACATACTGAAAATGACACGTGTTAGTCTGTGGGACCAGTTGTTAGTCCGATAAGGTCCACCCCATGTTGACTGATCTAGGTGGAGGAGGAGAGACTCAGTGCTCCCTGGCAGACCCCGATTGGGGCTTTACAAATCAACTAATCAATGAACGGCTAGACCAATAGACAATCCTAAGTATGTATGTAATTTGAAAACACAATCTGTATTTTACCTTTAGTAGATTAAAATATCCACTCTAAATTTAAACAATGAACAAGTATTTATTTAAAACAAGATTCAAAAAACATAACTCAAGCAAATAGCCTTCTTATACTTGAACAATCAAACAACAAAAATAACTTTACCTCAGCCAATCAAATTTAATTCATAGGTTCAGCAATCATCTAATTTTCAACTGGAAACTTAAATCATCCAAAGCATTCACCAATCAATTTAATCATTAAAAATAGTCCCAATTCAATCTCTACATTCAAAAAATTTTCCTAATCAATTTAAAACATACATAGTAGATAATAAGCAAGTAATAAGTATAGAAAATTAAAGAGAGTTAGGGAAAGAAGAAGAACACAAGGATTTTTTACAAGGTTCAATGTCCAACCTACATCCTTGTCTCAAGCAACTTGCTATGAGGATTTTACTTACTCTCTTCGTTCAATAGGTGGAGTTCCCTCTCTCTGTTGGAAGGTAGAGATCTCTCTCTAGCAAGAACAACACTCTCGCTAGGCAATTATTCTGACCCCAAATCGCCAGTTTGCAAAACAACATTACAATTGTGTGTACAAGTAGATTACTCTCACAGTAGAGCATATTTGTACAATAATAAAATCAATATGCACTCTAAATAGCAATTTTGAAACAACAAACATAAAGAAATCAAAGGTTTTCTAATTGGTAGAATGAGAAAATCAGTAGTATGAATCAGAAATCAGTTTAGGGCTTAAAGATTTTGCACAACAACTTTTCAGAGTATGAATCAAAGTAATTTCAGTGTGTATGCATGACCTAATGTGCATATAATAAACCTTATATAGCTTAGGAAAAAATGTTACCATTTTTACCAAGTTTGGAAACCATATCTTTTAAAATAGGAAAGAAATCGTGTAGTTCGCAAGTTTAAAACACAAACTTCAGTCGCCTGAACCAAGAGTTCATTCACCTAAACCAATTAAAATATGTGCTCCAGAACTAGCAGTAGCGATTCAGTCTCCTGAACTTATGAGTTTAGTCGCCTGTACTAACATTATTCTAATTTCTTTACAATGGCAGTAGCAATTTAGTAGACTGAGTAATTTATTCAGGCGCTTGAACACTCTATAACTCAGTGTTTTTCCATATTTTTTATTCCAAAACTTATTTTTTTTATTTTGAAAAGAATTTTGGACTTTGTAAAAATATTTTCCATGTTTCCAAATAGGTCTCTAAGTCCAATATTTATTCCTAAGAGCTTCATAATCAAATTTGAAATTAAAGAGCACTTACATGAGACTCTAAAAACATTTAAATACAAGTAAATCCTAAGTCTTCATGCAATGAAGCTTTGACTTCGTCCAAGCTTTGTCAATACTTCAATTTGCTTGTTTTCTTCATTGTTTGTGAATTTAAGTTGAGCTTCATCCATTCTTCATTGAGTTTAACCATTGTGCTTGAAATAAATATAATGCCTGAAATTTCACTTGAAAGCACAATTAGAATCCTTAGTTTGTTATCATCAACACGAGATTAAGCCTTGTTAGGCCAACAATCTCCCCCTTTTTGATGATAACAAATAAGGAGCAAAATGAGGTAGCCTTAATAAGGCTCCCTCTCACAATAATTGGTAGGCTTGCCAAGGCTTGGGTCCTTGACTACCAAAGATAAAATTTATAAACCTAACTAACCCAAGTATAGTAGAACAGTGAGTAAGTCGGGTTTCGATCCATGGGGACTGCAATGCAGCTATTTATCACTTCCAGCCTAGTTTACTACACTTTATGTAAAATGGAAAATGAGAGATTTTGAAACGATTTTTCTAGTAACTACGAAAGCATGTAAATTTATGTTAACACTACTCCTAGAAAATAGGTTTCAGATTATGAATCAAGCCTAGACTACCATGCACGCTAACTATGTCTGATCAGCTATCCGTATTAGGCTAAATAGTCAAGTGAACCATTCAAGTGACATAGAGTAGCGAAGGTGCACTAATCGTCTGGAGCACGATCGGGAACCAGGGTATACCCTATCCAGCGATCACGAGAACACCCAGTACACGGGCTATAGCCTAATCCATATAAGTAACTGAATCCCTAGCTAGGCTATCCTTTACCCTGGGGTCTCAACACAACCAAAGATGTAAACTTGCATGGAAAGTAAAGTGTAGGTATTGAAAGTGCAGGTATTTAAATGAAAGCAGTAAAGAACATGTATTGAAAATTGGCTTCAATTGCAACTTGAAAGTCTGTCACTAAAGATCGGGAATACAATCAAAAGACCATCTATTTATGCGGCAGCACAAGGAACACGAAGGCTGTCACAGGTCTTCAGTGATTTATGCACGAACCAGCACAAGAACTAAAATCAAAGTAGTAAATCTATTCTACTTGGCACCCAAAGACTCTCTAGGTTTGTCAGTAACCACAGAGTGGCCAAAGGGGAACCCTAGACACATAGACGAAGCTATCTTTTATACCCAAAAGGGCTTACAAAGTTTAAAATTCAAAACAGGAAACTTCAGCAAGAAATATAGCACAAAAGATCGTCGCTGTCGACTAGGTTGCACCTTGGTTAAGGCTCTCAGGAAATTTGGAATTCAAACTTCAGGCATTCTCAACCTAGTCACGCCTGTAGCTATTCCTGGTCGCGCCGATGGTTGAGACTTCCAGGATCTCAACTTCACTAAGTCTTTAGGATCTCGACCTGGTCACCCCTCAAGGTCTCCTGGTCAAGACTCTCAATATCTTTGGCTTAGTTAGTTTCAGGTTCTCGACATGGTCGCCCCTCGGGGTCACTTGGTCGAGCACTTGGTTAAACCTTGTAGCAATTCACTTTCAGGCTGAACCTTGGAGTCTTTCTTCTGTGACCTGGCCGCCCCCTATGGTTGTTGGTCGCACCACATGGTCGAACCATGTCTTGTTTTCTTTGATGAATTGAAGCTTTAGGGGCTTGGTCGAGCATCTGATTTGAGCTTTGTGCTTCCTAAATACTCCCTTGGCTTCTTGTATTGCTTAACTCCTCGGTTTTAACCTATTTTTCTTGAAACATGAACAAACCTTGCATAACTCCAAACTATGCTAAGAAAGGGTAATTACAAGATAAATGAGAGCAAAACAAAGGTAAATGGGGGCCTAAAATAGTACGTTTTAGGAACACATCACAACCCCCAACTTACACTTTGCTAGTCCTCGAGCAAAGCAAAACTAAGAAAACTATAAAATCCTATCTATCTCCTCTTTCGTAGGAAACACAGCTGCATTTACCATATGCAATTAGGCTTTAAACCCCTAGGTGACCCTAGTGAACGAGTTATAGTCTCATGAGGGTTTCTAGGTTGGTACCCGCAAACACCAATATCAGTGGTCATTAAATTTGATCACATGTAACACAATCATGTCATCTCATATACATGAATATAACCTAGTTACAAGCAGGCTCCTTCATGCATAACTTCATTATACAAATAACTCTGAAGCAAATTACTTATATAAGTCTCAATAGTGTATAGCCATCAAGAAAAGCATAACTCATAGATAATCAACCAGAAATTGCAATTCAGATTTAATATCATCATATAAATTCAAGTATAAACAGGCAAAATCACAAGGCATGTGTAAAGTGAATGATTTATCACACTCAGGTTATCCTTGGACACCTACAAAACTATCATCTCAACTTAGCCTCACTGGTATACTCTCAAGAAAATGGGTTCACTCTCGTACGTGAGGAAGACATGCATGATTAAATATCTCACATACTTCTAAGAACTAACATTAAAAATGGAGTGAACTAGTCTTATAAAAATGGGATCCAGCCTATTAATGAGGTGTTGGGTCCTTCACCCTAGCACCTTCTCACCTACTTGCCACATCCAACCAAGGCCGGCCATTTCTTTGGAAGGAATTCCTCCAAGCCAATGGAGAAATAAAATCCTTGAGCACCCTAGATTAACTTATTCATAAACCAAACATGAATATATCATAAGCATCGAACAACTGAAGAAGTTTCATACGTGCAAGGATGGTGTGTTGTGTCCTTAACTTGACCCTTTTATATTTGGAGCAGGTTTTCTATGTATTTTTCATCTTTTTCTCATTCTTTTCTTTCTACATTTTTCTTTCATGGTCAGTTAGGACAATGATCACAACTTTTGTGTCTTCATGCTACCGATAGGAAACTAAGCTTGAAAAGGCGTTCATGAATTCTGTTCATCTCTAGGGGTCGCTCAATTCTCACGTCTTAAGTAGGTTACAAGACCTAGGTTTATATCTACCCACTAGACATCACCTTTAGGCTAGCAAATGCAAAATGTAGAGACTAGCATGCAAAGAATTTCCACACAAGCAAAGTTGAGTTCTGTGAACTCGGAGTTCATGTAAATGACTCTCACAAAAAAAAAATAAAAAAATAAAAATAAAAGGCTCAACATACTCTCACAAGGTGTCATAGTCACCACGGTTGTTCTCTTAGTGTTCTTAAGGAACCCTAAGTGAAAAAAAAAAAAATCACGTGAAAGTGCATCCTAGCCGTGTAAAGTACCATATGAATCCAATAACTTAAACAACAATATTAAAGTGAATGAATCCTAATCAACCCTCATAGAGTTGTAAAACAAGTAAAGTGGTTATATCATGTGAAACATTGCACAAGAAACTCACTATTTTGTTAGTGAGCATAATAAAGTCATCTAAATGATACAACCTAATCATGTAACATAAAGGCTATATTGGAGTATGTTAAAAGTGTTATTATGGCATGAAACAAGTAATGTGCACTGAAAATTTTAAAAATGGTGTCATTTTTGTGCTCAAAATGTGTCGTGTAGTGTTTTCCTAACCCCTACCCCTAACTTAAAACTTTAGTGTCCCTACTGAAGTGTGGAAAGAAAGAACCTAGAAAGCATGGGAAGGAAGCACTACACAATGTTATAAGATCAAATAGTGTACCTGCGTAAGTAACAACCACATAAAATACAGATATAGAAAGAGAAGCTGCAATGGTACACTAAAGCACAAAATACAAGTGAAACCAAAAGCACCATGTATATTCATTAAGTTTAGAGGTAGTACAATGAAGATAGAACATAAAAAGCATAGGTACAACCACTCAAAAGCGTGGTGATATAAAATAAAAGAAAATACAAATAAAGGAAGAAAAGAAAAGAAATAAAAAGTGTGCATGAGCACAGTACATAAGCAGAGCGCATCAATGGATCTTAAGTATACTATCTTAATCCTCCTCGGTCAACCCGCTGGTGTTATTAGAATCGCTACCACCTAGATCATCGGATGCATCAGATGGAGTGCTCTCCTCAGACTCGCGAGCCGCGCTCGAGTGCGGGCTTAAAGCAGCCTCCTCCTCCTCAGAAAAGCTACCAAACACACTTGGCGAATCAAGCGAAGCTGGAGCGGGAGGAGGCACATGATCAGGCGAGGATGGTGACATGAGATAGGGGCAACTAGTGGATCGGATGCATGCGGAGGAACAAATGGTGGCTCATGTGCCAAGGATGGCATAAGAGGTGCCGAGGCTGGAGCATACAAGGTGGTGGTTGTGCTGGCATCCAGAGTAGCAGTTAAGTCTGCCGAAATGCGACATAGGATAGGCATAACATGGGGGGAAGGTGTAAGCATCTGAAGTGTCAGGAGAGACCACGGGACGTCCATCGGCAAAATGAGGGTCATCGTTATAGAAGGAACTGATGGGGCAAGCTCTACCTTCAGAGGCGTTGTAGCCGCAACCAGAGATGCAATAGCTGGCTCGGCAATATAGGGTTCCTCGGTGGATCATGCGGGGTACTGAGCCTCACCCACGGTAGTAGCAACTAAAAGTGGAATCTCCTTGGTAGAGGCCTCCGCTTCACTCTCACCGAAGGACTCGATCTCAATCATAACAACAGGACTTGCCAGTGGAGTGGCCTGAGGAGGGGGAGACGGACGGGCAGGAGAGTGCACTGCTAGTAATGGAGGTCGAGCTGGCAATGACTAAGCAGATGAAGAAGACACCTCCTACGTAGCATCGGTAGCTGGGGGGGCTGGAGGAAACAAAGTGCCCAGAGGTCGTGGCAGGAGCAGTGGTTCCCAAAAATGTGAATGTCGTTAAAGCAATTGGGAAGCAAACTTTGAGGGCCTTGACTAATGCCCCGAATCCCTGAGAGATGGTCGCCCTAGTCTCCACCAACTTGTGGCGCACCTCAGACCTGAATGTCTTGAAGTCATGGCACCAGTGGCCCAAATCATCCCTTGTCTGAGGCACAGAGGGGGATGCGGGTGGATGCAGTGCTTCCACTGATGGAACGACCTCTGAGGGTGCCACCACTGAAGTGGAGGGCTCAACTGTCATCCTCCTCTTCTTCTTCGAAGCTCAGCGTGGTGGTAGCACAGGTGGATGTGCAGGCTCATCCTCATGGTCATGGTAGAATAGAGGAGCTTGAAACTTTGACCCCGATACTCCCTCAAAAGGAGCCCATCCGTTGACCTTCATTCGGACCGTGACCACCAACTGCAAGTTCTGGAGCCACTGCGCTCGGTGGTAACCTCTCCAATCGGTATGTGTGCGTCTGGGCGAATGGGATAAGGGGCCTCCTCAACTCCCTAGTAGTTTGACCACGCATGGGCTTTGGAGTTGACCTCCTCAACTTTGGGTGCTTCAAGTTCCTCATGTAGAACGTGATCATCTTGTCTATGATCAAATAAGGGATATCCACCTTCATGTTATGGTGCACAGCGTACAGGACCAGCAGATGAATGTCGCGCTGCACAAAATGATGGCCTGACACACAAATGTTGCACTGGGGGATGAGATCTAACAGGAGTAGGTAATTAGCAACCTTGATCTATGTCATGCACGTGTCGCACTACATGTATGCCCCATCGTAGTTGAGGCCACAGAACATACTAATAATGATATGATGGACATCTGAAGAGTACAGGGCCTCCTACAGTGTGTCGTCGGCCTCCGTATGGGACCATGCCCTACCAATCAATGCAAGCATCATATCGAAACCAATGCCAAGCACCATCGTGGACCAAGCACCCGTCTGAGGATCATGGTGCATGTGCTGATAGAATTCCAGAATCAGTGTCATGATCAGTGGGATTATGTAGTGATCCATTTTTTGCCGCTCCAAGACCTTTATACAACATCTCCTCCAAGCATGAGCGTGAGTCTTATTTAGCTGGAACTAGTACATAGGCTGGAATTCATAATCCTCGAGGGTCATCCTTGAGGCTCTCGGCCTCCTGGAAGACTAAGTCGGTGTACTCTGGGTCGTTCGTGAAGGGGCCTGCTACGGAATAGCCCTAAGATCTGGCTGTAGTGCATACGGATAACCAAAAAACAAACAACCTTGCATACCTGTGTTAAACAAAAATTCGATCTTTCAAACTCGAATCACAATAAAAATTTAATCTTGCAAATCCTAATTACATGATTAGGATCATACCTGCGAGATCTCTATGGTTTGATCACGAATCTACAAGCACGAAGAAGAACTCCCGAATCTACAAGTATGAAGAGGAACTCCTGGATCTATAAGATCGAAGAAGAACTCTTGATGACGACCAGGGATCTTCTACTGTATTCCTTGAACACGCCTTGCTCATCAAAGGGTGGGCTTGTCAGCGCGGCTAGGGTTTGCTTCTCACGAAGACGTCTACCTCTATGTGTGCGTTTTCGTCTAACCCTCACCGCTTAATGAAGCGCATGTATATAGGCTACAACAAGTTCCTCTGGGCAAATATGAGTAGGGCTTCCAACGTAATTAAGAATTCCTAATCTGATCCAAATTAATCCTTAATTACATTAATTGCAATTCATACCACTAAAGAATTATAATTGCACTTCCTATCATATTCGAAATTAAATTTCAAGCTCCTATTATTAAATGCTTATTTATCTCCCTACGTAAGTATTATAGATACCCATCAATTAAATTAAATTAATTAAAATTTAATTAATTGACATATTAATTTCCTGAGACCTTCCACTTAACTTATTTGATATGTCGGATTCAAAATCCACCTATAGGGTTTGACATAATCAAAACTCATAAGCTTCCTCAAGGGGGTATCATCAATCCCAATACCGAGACGTGGATTCCATCAATAATTAATGTTCACCAAACACATAATGTAACGACCCAAAGAACAATGGTATTTAAATAATAACCCGGAAGATTTTTACACAGGGCCTCATCGATAAACATAGGGAGTTCGTCAACGTGCACATAAGTAGGCCTCGTCAACAAAGCCACACCTCGTTGACGAGAAGATATCGAGAGGGGTTTTTGGGTAGTCTAAATTTCGTCGACAAGGAGGTAGGGTTCGTCGATGAAATTACTTAAGGACTCGTCGATGAGATGATGTGTCTTGTCGACGAATCTGACCCTATAAATAATTGAAACCTGGATTTTTTGATGAAAATTTAGCGCAAACCCTCTCTCTCTCTCTCAAATGCACCTCTTACCTTCTCTCTTCGATCTTAGCCGCATTTCTCGCCGGATTGAAGATCTAAGGCCACCACGACACTCCTGGCGAAGTTCTCTGCCAAACTACTAGAGCCGATCGTTGGTGGAAGCGGTTTGGAATTCATCCCAAATTCAGGGTAAGGTTTTTTATTCAGAATATGTTTTCCCTGCAGTTATAAGAAATTTTGTATGCAAGAAGATACTGATGTTTTACTCTGGGGGACGTCGTTTTCAGGATGTTTAGTGGAGAACCTTGCAGGTGTAGGGCCAGAGTTCAGTGAGGGCTTTTCAGGAACTAAGTAGGGGAAATATGCTATGCTAGGAGATTTGATTATATTAACAGAAATTTTACAATTGCATATATACCAATTATTATATAGTTTTTACATAATATGAAATTATAAAGTATGTGTGGCCTGAGTAGATATTATTTGATGTAGAATTTTATATAGATTTCCCAGTATATGATGTTATACAGACAGATGCATGTACATATACACTTTTATTCAAATAGTTTCACAGATGGATATATATATATATATATATATATATATATATATATATATATATACATACATACACAGATGTTTATTCAAATCAGTATATATAGTATTTACAGAATGTTGTATCTTCGTAAATGTCATAACACTCAGAGTATACAGATAAATTATACGGATAGAAAATACAGACAAATTATACAGTTATAGTATTAAGATGTTACCGAGCTGTCACGACCTGCCCATTTTTTTTTCACATAATATATATATATATATATATATTTTTTTTTTTAAATAATATACCCAATACCACACATCTCATATTCCTAACTCTATAGGTCACAATCCACTTGGACCCGTGGGTACCAGGGATACATCAAAACATACCACAGAAGCCTAAGCAGCAGGAAACATGCAATCACATACATCACATACCATATATTATAATAACCAGAGTTACTACAATCACTGTATTTCCATATATAGATATATACAACCCAAAAATGTAATCTAGGGACAATCCCCACAAAATCTAACTATCCCTACCAAAAACTCACCCTCCAAAAAGGGCAGATAATTGGCACTAGGTCAGCGGGGCTTTTCCCGCTCTCCTATCAAGGGCTCTCGAAAAGTTTATGAAATTTAGGGGTGAGACACCTCTCAGTAAGGGAAATAAACTAATACTAGTGTGTGGCAACATAAGTAATTTGTATTCTACATATACCATACATATCATATTCAATACTGTTTATCAAATATGGGAAAAACATATGTATATCAAAACATGGCAGAACATGCTGCATTTCATAAGCATATCTCATCTCATATCATAATAATAACATAAAAACAATCCTAGTAGGTTAGCTGGCTTTTGTCATGTATTACCCCCACATGACTAGGTTGTGTGGCCCGAAGGCGGGACCTGACAATGGTTGGCCGACCACTGCCAAGTCAAACAGTAGTCTGTAGGTCTGATGGGTCTACCCAGACTGGTCTGTACACCAGGGGCGATAACAACACACTTCTTGAAAATAACCACATCGACCATCCAATCTCACACCACTTCGTACAGCGGCGTTAACACAGATATCATAAACACGAAGACCATGGACACATAGCAACGGTACCGTGCAAGTGCTAGCCTAAACCAAGCCAACCAGGTTCTGATATCATATACATATACTAAAATCGTGATACATGGATATCTCATATCATTAATTTTCACATTAATCATATCATTTGCACATATACATATATCATGAAAATTATTGGCCCGTACGCCAGTATTACACATTTTATCATAGCTCGCCCCGTACGTCGGCAAATCACATAGCACAGCCCATATGCTGGCAAATCACATAGCTCGGCCTATACGCCGGCAATTCAAATAACACAGCCCGTACGCTGGCAAATCACATCCACATAGCACGGCTCGTACGCCAGCAAGCATATCCACATAGCACGACCCGTACGCTGGCAAACATATCCACATAGCACGGCCCATACACCGGAAAATCACATATATATAAAAATATCTCGGCCCGTAGGCCGGTTTTTCATCATAAAAATCCATACCATCCACATTCCCAGAAAATAGTATTTCACAACATTTTATACTCATGCCACACAAACGGATTTTCACATATTCGATCATACAATCCTTTTCACAGTATTTTGCAAATATAAAACATATATATAAATATATATACATTTTCCACAAATCATATGCTAAATATATATATACATACATTTTCTCAAATCAAACTAGCTTAGTTTATCCTTTCACCCGATTCCTGCAAAGCCCCTAAGAAAATCTTCCTTGCACTCGCAGGGTTCCCAACTCCACACCCTGAAAATGGAAATTCCTAGTATTAAAGTTTAGTATTTCTAAGCATATAATACTTTCCTCAACTGTCAAAACTCAAATATTGAGTAGAAAGTTTTTACCCAAAAGTATTCAAGTCTAACACTTGAGGGATTCCCTGACCAATACCCTGAAATTAAAAACCCCCAGTATTAAACTTTAGTATTTTCATGCGCACAAAATTTCTTATAATTAGCGCAAGACCAAATATGGCTTAAAAAGCCTTACCTCAACTCTGGGATGATTTCCAACTAGCTTTCACCAATGATCCGCTCTAGCAGATTTGGAGAGAACTTCCCCAGGAGCATCGTGGTGACTTTGGATTATCGATCCGGCAAAGATCTGGCCCGAAATAGATGAAAGAAAGAGGGAGAACCGAAGGGGAGAGAGAGAGAGGATAAAGATAACTTAATTAGGAAGTTAAAATTCGAATTTCCCATATTTATAGAACAGGGAATTTCATTGACGAGCCCATCCTTTGTCGACGAATCCCCTGTATTCGTCGACGAAGTCCTGCTGATCCCCTTTTTCCGTTTTTCCTCCCAAAGTTCAATGTCGTCAACGAACACGAGCTTCTTCGATGACCTCCTTCTGTTTCTAGTCTCCATTTACCTCTCTTTATTATTTAAATACCATTCTAAATTCGGGTCGTTACATATTACAGTGTTTACAGTATAGATTATTAGTGTTATGGTTATTTTGGAAACATAATGAAAATAGTAAGAAGAGTATATATGTGTGTGTGTGTGTGTGTGTATATATATATAGTATCATATCCATGTGGAAAGATTACAGACAGATACAGTTTATAAAACACGGTACCGTTGCTAATACAGATAGAGTGCAACCACATATCTCAGATAGTGTGTGGGTACCGTCAAACTGTGCTCGGAGAGGATGCAGCTCCCCAGTTCACTGGGTTGAGGGGGCTAATTTGATGAGGTAGCAGCCAGTCCCGAGCTTAGGAGTGGATGCAGTTTGGCTGGGCTAAGGTAGTGTAAAGTATGATGACTTACCTGGAGGGCCGACCAAAGTTAAGTCCTGCCTACGGGCCGCACAACCCTGTCATGAGGTGTCAAATCATGACATACAGAGTCCCAGGGTAAGAGCACAGTTATGTATATGTATACAGTTTTACAGCTTTTGTCGCATATAGTATGATATAGCAACATGAATGATAGAAAGTTCATATGATACAAATGTTTTAAGCTACTATACATGTGTTTTACAGATTTTCCAGATCATGCAGTTTTACATATTCATGTTATAGTTTTTATGACTTGGACGCCACACACTAGTAATAGCACATTTCCACTTACTGAGCGTCGTCTCACCCTATTACTTTACCATTTTTTAGGTGAACTAGTTAGGCAAGCAGAGCAGGCTCGTAGATAGAGTGACTACTTTGTTGCCCTAGTTGAAGGGTAAGTTTTGCACAGAGATGTATTTTTGAGGTAGATGATACCAGAGGGAAATGTTTTATGGCTATAGTCTGTATGTACAGAATTCTGGTATTGCATGGTATATGTGGTTGTATGACTTATGTTTTCGCTGCTTAGGTATGGTTATATAGATATAAAAAAAATGGAGAAATTTTGAGGATGATACACATAATGTCATTACCTAACTCACTGAGTTTATTGACCCATAAAGAATCTCACTATTCTATGAATCAAAGTAATAAACACTACATGCACATATCCAATAATCATATTAGGATTAAGAGCATAAGCACTCATAATAATCATGAGGTATTAATTATTTTATATAGTCAGTATAAAAAAAATTACCCCAAGACAGTCCTGTTCAATACACACAAAGTGTACTAGCACAAGGAGTTGGAATTATACCATTCCCCAGAGTCAAGACGGACCTATTAAAACCTTATGCTACAGTCCTACCAATGGTGTGTCCAATTCCAGTTAAGACTGTGAACAATAAACTTATATTCTATAAGAACTGATGATCTAATCTTCTGTGTGTAAGTCGTACTCTACACACTAGATCATCTACTATATAGAATAAAAGACACATGCATAATCATTAAATAGATAATGTCAGAAAAACATTGCTCACAAAGATTCTCATTAAAATGGAATAACTGAAGTTATTAATAAAAAATAAAACTGACTACATAAAGCATGTTTTTCAGTATAAATCTCTAACAATCTCCCACTTATACTCAAAGTCATGTTGTCATACATCTCACTCCCATTCCTTCTATATGATTATCAAAAGTACTAGCAGGTAAGCTCTTTGTAAATGGGTGTACCAGGCTGCTTGCCGATGCAATCTTGGTCACCATCACATCACCTCTCTGCACAATATCTCATATCAGGTGATACCTATGCTCGATGTGTTTTTCCCTCTTGTGGGTCCTGCGTTACTTTGAGTTAGCAACTGCCCTGCTATTATCACAGTAAAGTGTAATAGGCGATTGTACCCAAGGCACCTGATGAGTCCCTAAAATGCATGATTTTAGGCCTTCATTTACCTTTGTTTTGTCTTCTTTTATTATGTATATGCCATTCGTTATCATATTTCAGAGTTATGCAAGGTTTGTTTGTGTTTCAGGAAAAATAGGTTAAAATCGAGGAGTTAAGCAATACGAAAATCCAAGGGAGTATTTAGGATACTTAAAGCTCAAATTAGCCAAAATCCTGATGCCTCAACACACATAAAAGAGAAAAAGACTCTGTTCGACCATGTGATCCTCAAGGGCGACCAAGTTAAGATACTGAAGCTTATTGAAGCTAACCATGTGATCCTCAATACCATTAAGAGCCAATGTACATTAGTTTGATTAGATTTCAATATCAGTTCTGGATTGTGCAAGAGGCTTTTGATGGCCTGTGACAACCGGCGGCACTCTCGTATTTTTCGAGTAGATTATATGATCATTCTGTTGCAGGGACAGTTGTTTGTGAGAGACAACTCAAATACCAAAGGGATAATTTTTACATGCTTTCAATTTATTGCTTTCATTTATATGCTTTCTTTTAATCGCTTTCATTACTGCTCTCGATTTATTGCTTTGATTCTAATGAAAGATCGTAGATAAGGATAAGCACTACTATAGTCTCTACTAGATAAAAGTAGTTGGCTATGGAACCGCGAAGGTGTTCATGATTGTTGAGACAGGATTTACTCCGGTTCCCAACTGTGCTTCGGATGGTTGGTGCACCCTTTCTACCTTGTGCCCGCGAATGACCTTCTCCTACTTGGCCTGAGATTCTCAGGTTAGTACTTCCATGGATAGCTGGTGGAGTGTAGTCAGAGGCAAGGCGTCCAGTGTCTGATTCAAGTCGAAGCATCGCTTTGTAGGAGTAGGGTACTTTAGATTTTACATGCTTTTCATTAGTTGTTAGAAACACCACAAAAATCCCACCTTTCTTATACAAAGCTTTAATAAACTAATCTGGAAAAATGTTAATAACTGCATTCCAATCCCCGTGGATCGATCCCCGACTTACCCACTTTCTACTGAACTTGGGATAGTTAGGTTTTATAAATATTTTTTTTGGTAGTTAAGGACCTAAGCCTTAGTGAGCCTACCAAATTTTGGCATTGTTGTCGGGGATTAAGTCACGGTTATTAGCTAATTTCTAGTTTAGCATGTTATAGCTTTGTTTTTCTCTTTGCTCTCTTTTTCTTTTATCTTTATTTTTTTTTCTTTGTTTGGATACTTTGAAGTATTGATTATGTGTGCTTCAAGTGTGTATGCTAGGTTTGCACTCTCTAGATCCCGAGTTACTTCCAATAGACCTCGAGATTAAGAGATCTCGTAGGTCCTTTGGGAAACCCACTTCGAATCAAGAGTTTGCAGAGTCTTCTTAACCTAAGGTAATGGCCGAACATCCATCAATTCCCATTGTTCAAATACAGGAACCTCAAGCTCCCCTCCAACCTGAGGTGTCGGAGCAACCACTTAGGCCTTTTAGGGACTATGTTGTACCTAGTGCATACACCTTGCCGTCTTGCATCCGATATCCGAATGTCAAGGCGACTCAGTTTGAGATCAAAACTTCTTTCATCTCGATAATTCCCACTTTTTATGGGAATTCAAATGAAAATCCTTATAAGCATCTAGATGAGTTCCTCGGTGACCAACTGGGCTACCATGCAAGGCAAGTTCTTAAAAAAGTACTTCCCAATTAGGAAGACTAACCAACTTAGGAGAGTCATCACTAGTTTCTCACAAATGAGTGGGGAACTATTTTTCGAGACTTGGGAGCGCTTTAGGGACCTACTACGTCAATGCCCACGGCATCAGGTCCCTAAGTGGCAATTGGTTCTGACCTTCTATAAAGGATTAGCTGGACATGATAGGGCGATGGTAGATGCATCATGTAGAGGTACTCTCCTTGCCAAACATGAGAATGAGGCCTGGGTTCTCTTCGAGAACCTTGTCTAGAATTCTCAGTAGCATAATGTTGCTACTCATAGACCTTCTGAACCGTCCACTTTCAATCTAGAGGAGTTTATGAGGTGGCCACAGGCCATGACCTAGCACCCACCCTACACACTATAGTTCAAAAGTTAGATCGCGTCTTGTCCTTAGGACAGCAACCGCAACCCGTGGCATGTGCAAAGGTGTGTTCCATCTGCTTAGACCCCTCACATACATGCTATAATCGCCCACATGCACCTTCCCAGCCTGAGCTTGTGTAGGAAGAAGTTAATTCTACCCATAATTGGTACGATAGGCCACCAAATGACCCCTTCCCCAATACGTACAATTA
Source organism: Malania oleifera (assembly GCF_029873635.1). Lineage (NCBI taxonomy): Eukaryota > Viridiplantae > Streptophyta > Magnoliopsida > Santalales > Ximeniaceae > Malania > Malania oleifera. The sequence continues at coordinate 12,515,571 of NC_080428.1, forward strand.
TGGGTGGTGGCAACATCCCCACTTCTTCGAAAGGCCATAAGCTCTTGGTTTCCAAACCCAAAGACCTAAAATATCACCCAATGCTCCACCCCCTCACCTATATCAGAACTTTCAAAATCCTCCAATTACTGCCCCGAGACCATTATCTTTTTAGCGACCATCTCCTCCTCAACCTATGTATGATCCCTTCTAGGAGACAATGTTGAAAACCCTCAAGGGCATAGAGGCTATTTGTCATGTAAACTGGAAACTACTCAACTCTCATTCCAAATCTATTGCCAAGTTAGAAGCCACTATGGGGCAACTAGCTACTTCTTTGAGTAGGAGAGATGAGGGTAAGTTGCCGAGCCAGCCTCTCATGAACCCTAAGGGTCAGTATGGGGTAGAATGTGCACCGGACACTGGACCTGCATTGCATCATGAGCAGACCCAGGAGGTGACCACTCTTCAAAGTGGTAGGATGGTACCCAATACAGTCGAGGAGAAGTTGAGCACGGGTAAGGGTAAGGAGAAAATGAGGGCAGAATCCAATGTTGAACCTTGTATCACCTCCTCCTCTAGATCAGTGAGCAACCCCGAGATTTCCACTCCCACTGATAAAGGAATACTATCCCATTATGTTCCTCCAATGTCATACCCTGCAGCCCTTCAACCATATTTTAAATCTAAGAAGCAAACCAATACTGAATCCATCAGGGATATATTAAGGCAAGTAAAAATCAACCTTCCTCTCTTAGATATCATCAAACAGGTGCCTGCTTATGCTAAGTTTCTCAAATACCTCTGCACCCAAAAGCACAAATCTAAGGTGCACTTGAACAAAAGATTCAGATTGACTGAGAATGTGAGCTCAATCCTTTCAGGTTCTACTATCCCTAAACTTACAAACCCCGCCGCTGCCTCCATCTCATGTGTAATTGGCAATTATATAATCGATAAGGCTCTTTTAGATTTGGGAGCGAGTGTTGACCTGCTTCCTTACTCACTCTACAAGCAATTCAGTTTAGGAGAACTAAAACCCACCCCAGTCACCTTGAGGTTAGCTAACTGATTTGTAAGAAAACCCCGGAGTGTTGTCGAGGATGTCCTAGTAAAGGTTGATAGGTTCTTTTACCTCATCGATTTCATTGTTTTAGATATGGAACCTACCGACCCAACCAAGAAACAGATTTTGGTCCTTTTGGGTCGCCCGTTCTTAGCCAAAGCTAATGCATGCACCCAATGTAGGACCATTGTTATGGATATATCCTTTGGTGACATGCAGCTGATGCTGAATGTGTTCTGTACCCCCCCCCCCCCCCAGCACCCATCATATGATGCCTCATGTGAAGATGTAGACATTATTGATGAGGGTGTTGGGAAGGATTCCCCTTTGAATCTTTTGAAAAATCCCCTTGAGGATAGGCCTCTAGTTTATCGGTCTTCTACTTCAGGTTTAAAGGACCCGTGTGTGCGTGTCTCTACTATTTATGAGTCAGCCCCTAACCTATAAAAAAGGCCTTAGAAAGCTAGGTTCAAAAATCTTCCTACTCTCTCTAGCATTCCAACATGTCCTACCATCGAGGCCCCACCATTACTTGAGTTGAAGCCCTTGCCTTCTTCCCAACATCCACCAGATAAGGTCTAAGTTGTGGAAGTTTACATGATTGATAAATGTGTTAAGGAAGTGGCTCCCTCAATTTTGTGGTGGGACCCTCTAGAGGATATACTTCAGCCTGATAGCCTCTCCATATCTAGCTTGGAGAACCCGTATGAGCAAATCTTTGCTATTGATGCCACGGTCTCTAGCTTAAAGGGAAGACTATGGGTAAGCAAACAGTGGTTTAAGGAGGTAATGTTGGAAGATACCCTTCCTTTCGAACCTAAGTGAGTTTGACTTGAGCATTCATTGCGTCCGACTGAAGACAATAAACTTAGCACTTCTGGGAGGCAACCCAATTGTATTTCTTATTGTTCATTCTTCTTTAAGTCTGTAGGTTGTACATTGTAGAGTATATTTGTTTAGGGTCCTTAGAGTAGGTCATGGGTAAGTTGGGGGTGCTACTGACTCAGATTAGGCCAGGGTTAGTTCTTGGTATTTTATTTTGATGCGCTCTCTGTGTATATATTGTCTTCTTTCTTTTTATTTCATTTCTTTTCTCTTATTTATTTTCTTTTGTCATGCATATCACCATGCTTTTGGAAGGGTTTTACCTGTTCTCTTGATGATCTATATGCATTGTACTGCCTATGAATATAAATGAAAATACATGGTGTTTTTGGTATCTCCATGTCTTTTGTGTTTCAGTGTATTATTGCATGTGATGTTTGGATTTTATGTTTCTTACTTATGCAGGTACACTGGTTGATTTTTATTGCACCATGTCGTGTTACCTCTCCCATGATTCTCAGGTTCTTTCTTTCCACACTTCAGTGAGGACACTAAAGTTTTAAGTTGGGGGTAGGGGGTAGGAAACCACTACATGGCACATTTCAAAGCACAAAAATGACACCTTTTTAAAAATATTTTCGTGAACACTGGGTATTTTATGTCATGTTAACATCTATTATACTCCTTACATACTCTTATATTACCTAGATGTTACATGCATAGGCTTATCAGTTATATGACTTTATTATGCTCACTAACGAAGTAGTGAGTTATTTGTGCGTAATTTCACATAACATAGCCTATGTACAAATATAACACTTTGTGTGGGTTCACTAGTGATGCATTTTTGTTAATGTGGTTATGTAAACTCTTGTATTCACATGGTACGACACGAGGCTAAAAATGCTCTTACACGTGATTTGTAGCACTTAGGGTTCTTGAGAGCACTAAGAGAAAAACCGTGGAGACTATGATACCTTGTGAGGAACTGTTGAGCCATTCGTTCATTTCTTGAGTTGTTGACGTCAAACTTTGAGTTTATGGAACTCAACTTTCCCTTTTTTCTGGATTTTCTTTACCCACTAGTCTCAATTCTTACATTTTCTAGCCCAGAGGTGATGTCTAGTAGGAAGATATAAACCTAGGTCTGTAGCCTACTCAAGATGTGAAAATTGAGCCACCCCTAGAAACAAACTTAGTTCATGGACCCCTTTTTGAGCTTAAAGTCCCATTGGTGATGTGAAGATATAAAAGTTGTGAAAAATGTCCTAGCTGACCATGAAAGAAAAATGATAAAAATAATGAGCAGAAGAAAAAGAAAAAGAAATAAAAAAAATATGTAGAATACATGCTCTATATATGAAAAAGTCAAGCTAGGGACACAACACATGATTCTACAAGACTCTTCAGTTGTTCGATGCATGAGTTGTATTCGCGCCTGGTCTATGAATAGGTCAATCTAGGGTGGTCTTGATTGGATGTGGAGAGTAGGTGAGAAGATACTAGGGTGAAGGACCTGACACCTCATGTTTGGCTAGATCCCATTATGATGAGACTAGTTTACTCCATGCTTAACGTCAGTTCTTCAAAATATGTGGAATGTTTGATCATAACATTCTTCCTCACATATAAGAGTGAACCAATCTTTCTTAAGTGTTTTTTAGGGTATACCAATGAGGTTGAGTCAAGACAACAGTTCTGTAGGTGTCTAAGGGTATCCTGAGTATGGAAAATCATGCACTTTACACATGCCTTGTGATGTAACTTATATATGCTTGAATTTACATGATAATATTAGCTTTGAATTGCAATTGCTGGGTGATTCTCTATAAGTGTATTGTTTTTAATGGCTAAGTATTGTAGAGACCTGCATGAGTAAATTGCTATGGAGTGTGTGTATAATGGAATCATGTATGAAAAGGCCTACATGTAACTAGGTTATATTCTTGTATGTAAAATGGTATGACTATGTTGCACGCAATATTATCTGATGTTCACTGAGTTGGTGTTTGTGGGTATCACCTTGGAAACCCTCACGAGACTACAACTTGTCCACTAGGATCAACCTAGGGGTTTAAAGCCTTGTTGCATATGATAAATGCAACTATGTTCCCTACGAAAGAGGAGGTAGATAGGATTTCCTTAGTCTTCTTAGTTTTTGCTTTGCTCGAGGACTAGTAAAGTGTAAGTTGGGGGTTGTGATGAGTCCCTAAAATGCATGATTTTAGGCCTTCATTTACCTTTGTTTTGTCTTCTTTTATTATGTATATGCCCTCCGTTATCATATTTTGGAGTTATGCAAGGTTTGTTCATGTTTCAAGAAAAACAGGTTAAAACAGAGGAGTTAAGCAATACAAGAAGCCAAGGGAGTATTTGGGATACTTAAAGTTCAAATCAGCTATCTAGCCAAACTCCCAATGCCTCAAAACACATAAAAGAGAAAAAGACTCTATTCGACCATGTGATCCTCAAGGGCGACCAAGTTGAGATACTGAAGCTTATTGAGCTCAGAAATACTGAGAGTCTCGGCCAAGTGCTCAACCAGGAAGACCTTGAGGGGTGACCAGGTCTAGATCTCAACTAGCAACTCGACTAGAAAAAACTGGGGCGTGACCTGGTCTCCAACGATGATCTTCTGTGCCAGATTTTGTGCTAAACTTTCCTATTTTGAAATTCAAACCTTGTAAAGCCTAATGGGTATAAATATTAGCTACGAATATGTTCTAGGGGTTCCTCTTTGGCTAATTTTAGGTTAGTGACATACCTAGAACACCATTGAGAGCCAATGTACATTAGTTGGATTAGATTTCAATATCAATTCTAGATTGTGCAAGAGATGTTCGATGGCCTATGACAATCGGCGGCGCTCTCGTATTTTCCAAGTAGATTAGATGGTCATTCCGTTACAGGGACAGTTGTTTATGAAAGACAACTCGAATACCAAGGGATGATTTTTACATGTTTTCAATTTACTGCTTTCATTTATATGCTTTCTTTTAATCGCTTTCTTTACTGCTCTCGATTTAATGCTTTGATTCTAATAAAATATTGCAGATAAGGATAAGCACTACCACAGTCTCTACCAGATATAAGTAGTTGGCTACGGAACCGTGAAGGTGTAATGACTCGGAGAATTTTAATTATTTAAAATAATAAGAAAGATAATAAAAATGAAAAGAGGGAAAAATAAAAGTTTAGGAGGAAAAGGGAAAGGAAATTGTAAAAGGGTACAAACAGGTGCTCGTCAACGAGCAGGATTTTCTCGTCGATGAGAGATCTTCAAAAACTCGTCACCGAGTATGTATGTCTCATCGACGAGGATTAACTGACAGGGTTTTGGCTGTTCTGAAACTCGTCAATGAGCTCACGACCTTGTCGATGAGTGTTCTTTAGTGGTTCGTCGACGAGTCCTATCTTCTCGTCGACAAGTCCACGTGGCAAGGACGAGTATATAAAGATATAAGGTTACTTTCTTGCAAAGGAAAACATTTTTCCTTCAGCTCTCACTCTCTCTAAACACATATCTCACCCTTTTCTCTAAAAATCCAGCCTGGATTCAGCCCGAATCGACGATCGGAAGTCGCTACGGTGTTCTAGGAAATATTCTCTACACATCTAGCGGATCAATTTATTAAACTGGGCTTTTCGGGAAACGCTCCCAAGTTGAGGTAAGGGCTTGGATTCTCAGTTTTGGGTTTTTAAAATGTTATTTAAGGTTATTAAATTAGGAAAATGTGGAAATAGTGGTTTATTTGGGATTATTTAATTAAACTAGGGTTTTTGAACCAAGGTTCGAGTGAGCATCACAGGCATCGGTTTGGGATACCTATTGGTGTAATTCGAGGATTCAGGTAAGGGAGAAATTTATATATTAAATCAAGTTTTTATATATTAATTGGAAATGGATTATGTTATATATATGTACATATGTTTTCATGTGGGTATAAAATGCCAAACGTTTAAATTATGCTTTCTGAGCTTAGGGTTGCCTATTTGGTTACGTATATGTGAAAATGAATTGATAAAAGTGGAAAGTATTTCAGGATAATTATGTAAGAAATGGAGGTATATTTTCAATATATAAACGTTAAAAGTTGGTTGGCTTATTTTACAGGCAATGTATGAATTGTACTGCTAAAATGTGTGGCATGAGTGGATAGTAATGTTGTTTGAACATATGTTTTATATATGAGATGCGGGCTACTTAAGAAATGCATTGTTAATGAAATGATATAAGGACCATGTTGCTTGTGTTTGATAATGCAACCATGTATGCAATGACAGCTAAAAGGAGTTGTAGACTAATTGATGAGAGCTAAAAGGAGCTGTGTTAGTAGATTCTAGCGCATATCTATGTGGACTAACTGATGTACAGCTAAAAGGAGCTGTAGTATGAATGAATGAAATGAAAATGAAATGAAATGGAAATGTGAATGAAATGGATATGAATTATGAAATGGGAACAATGTAAAATGTGAAAGGTTACGTAAAGTGAAATGCTATGAAATGTTAAAGTTATGAACATGAACAGATATGGATGGTTAAATAACTATAGATAGAATAATGTATTATGGTATTATCAAGTATGTATGTTAGTATAACATGTTACTTTAGGCCAGGGCAAACTCTTCTTATGAGGGCTTGTTAAGAAAGGTGAATGCACTAGTAGTATCAGATGTAACAATAAGTTGCATAACGCACTAGGATAAAGGGAAACTATTTGTATGGGTGGGTAGATTTTCCCATTCTCGAGGGCCTTCACTGGTAAACTTTTGTATGAACTATGTGAGTACAAGATTAATCTAACACTTGAGGGCTTACTGAGTAAGGTGCGTGCCCTGGCATGTTTTAATTGTGACCTTTGGGTTGCCCAATGTATCAGAGCAGAGGGGTGCTACTTGTATGGGCAGGTAATCATCCCTATCCTTGGGTAATTTCGTGGTAAATACTTTACATGTGTTTGAATAGGATTAGGAAATGTTTTCAGGAATTTAAGTTAATGATTTGCAAATGATATTAAAATGTCGATTATAATCTCATGTTGACCACACACTATTTTTATATATATTGTTTCTTTCCCTTACTTAGATGTGTCTCATCCGAATATGAATTTATCTTTTCAGGACTTCCACGAAAATGAGCTTAGGGATCTTGAGGTTGATAGCATTTTGGGTTATAGAAAGAGAAAGGGTATAAACATTTTGGTGATATTTTGGGATGTATATAAGTTATGCTTTATGTTTTAATGTTTTACGTCTTCAGGATTTTATGGATGATTGTGGAACGTACTTATGTTATAAATACTGAATGTTTTTGGAGATGTGTGTATATATGGAAATGCAGGTGATGAATGGTTATTATGGATTATAGATAGAAATAGTAAACTCTGGTATTATTTTTATGATTGATGATCATAGTTATGTTTTTCGCTGCGTATGTATATATTTGTTTATGGAAAATCAGGATTTTATCAGGTATAATGCGTCAGACCGAGTTTAAGGGTTCAAGGCATTACAGAAGGTGTTCATGATCATTGATACAAGGTATACTTTGGTTCCCGATAGTGCTCCGGACGATTGGTGCACCCTTGCTACCTTGTGCTCTTGAATGACCCTCTCCCGCTTGGCCTGAGATTCTCGAGTTAGTACTTCCATGGA